>NC_069501.1:492160895-492313395 GCF_027579735.1 Bombina bombina | reverse complement strand
ATGGGTCACAAAAAAGCAGCAAGGTCTATGTCTTTGTTTAGACCTCTTGGTTGGAGTGATCCCAGGCGATGAATCCAATAGGTCTCTCTTTTTCGTAATTCAAGTAGTCTCTCTTTGCCTTTTGTATCTGGTATTTCTACAATAGCTTTGATGAAAAAATGATCGCTGTTTTTGTTATGAAAGTGCTCAAAATGTTTCCCTATGCCATATTCAGAGTCCCGTTCTTTTATGTTATTAATGTGTTCTAAAGTCCTTCTTTTTAGACTCCTTTTCGTGCGCCCAATGTAAATTTTCTGACATGAGCATTCTAGTAAGTACACAACAAATTCTGACTTACAGTTCAGAAACTTTCTATTGCTACTTTATCTTTGACATTATTTATGATCCATTTATTCTCTTCTTTGGTTTTATTTGTGTGACTACAACATATACAGTTTTTTCTGCCGCATTTAAAAAACCCTTTTATTGGAGGGGTTTTTGCTTTGTTCTTTGTTCTTTTTAATATTGTTGGTGCAAGGATGTTTTTATGCATTTGTTCTTTCTGTATATAACTTTTGGTGGTTCTATTAATATGTGCTCCAGGATATGGTCTTTTTGTAAAATCCCCAATGTCTTTTTAGAATTTTCTCAATCTGTTTGGCTCCACTATTGTAGGTGGTGATAAATCTGGTGTTAGTGTCTTGTTGTTTGTTTTTATACTCACTATCTTTTTTTTATTTAAAGGGACAGTCTACCATAGAATTGTTATTGTTTTAAAAGATAGATAATCCCTTTATTACCCATTCCCCAGTTTTGCACAACCAACACAGTTATATTAATATACTTTTTGCCTCTGTGATTACCTTGTATCTAGGAACCTTCTTCCAGCCCCCTGATCACATGACTGTGACTGTTTATTATCTATTGTCTTAAATTTAGCATTGTTTTGTGCTAAATCTTAAATAACCCCCTGTGCCTGAACAAAGTGTTATCTATATGGCCCATGTGTACTTTGTCTTTTTGTGTTGAAAAGAGATTTAAAAAGCATGTGATAAGAGGCAGCCCTCAAAGGCTTAGAAATTAGCATATGAGTCTACCTATGTTTATTTTAACTAAGAATACCAAGAGAAAAAAGCAAATTTGATGATACAAGTAAATTGGAAAGTTGATTAAAATTAAAAGTCCTATCTGAATAATGAAAGTTTAATTTATACTAGACTGTCCCTTTAAAACACTATTTCTGTCAGTACTTTTTACCTTCTCATATGCTTCACTGACTGTAGTTTCAGAATATAGAATATTTTTAAATTTGGTTTTTAGAGAAACTGCTGCTTTTTCAAAGTCTTCATCTTTGCTACAATTTCGTTTTATTCTCTGAAACTGCCCATAAGGTATATTGTTTATTCAATTTGGGTGGTGGCAGCTGGCTGCATGAAGGTAGCCATTAGTGTCAGTCAGTTTAGTGTAGTTTTTGGTGTGCATCTCATTGTTTTCACAAAAGATAGTGACATCTAGAAAACCAAGAGATTGGTCTCCCCAAGTTTTCGTGAAAGAGAGATTCATGTTATTTAAATTTAAATGGTCAGTGAATATATTAAACTCCTGTTCTTCACCTTCCCATATAAGGATGGTATAGTCAATGAATCTTTTCCAGAATTTAATTTTACTTAAAGTGAATGTAAATTTTGATGTTTAAGTGCCCGGTTTTTAAAACTTTGATTAAAAACAGGGGCACTTTAATTCATCAAAATTTACATTTCACTCCTGTTGTGACAAAAAACTTACCTTTTAAACTTCACAGCAGCTGCTGCTTCCTCCGGTCTCACAAGCCATTTCTGATGTCAGAAATGATTGATAGGTCATCCTCCAATCACAGATTCCCCCCCGGGGGATTCAGTGTCTGATTCACTGCTGTGATTGGAGGAAGCCAGATACCTCATTTTAGACCCAGGAAGAGGCTTTGAAACAGGTGGAGGAAGCTGGAGCTGCTGTGAAGATTAAAAAGTAAGTTTATTTTCACAACAGGAGTGAAATGAAAATATTGATGAATTAAAGTGCCCCTGTTTTTAATCAAAGTTTTAAAAACCGGGCACTTTAGCATCAAAATGTACATTCACTTTAAAGGGACAGTTAAGTCCAAAAAAAACTTTCATGTTTCAAATAGGGCATGTAATTTTAAACAACCTAACAATTTACTTTTATTACCAATTTTGCTTTGTTCTTTTGGTATTCTTAGTTGAAAGCTAGACCTAGGAAGGCTCATATGATAATTTCTAAGCCTTTGAAGGCCGCCTCTAATCACATTCTTTTGTATTTGCTTTTCACAGCAGGGGAGAGCTAGTTCAGGTAAACCCTATAGATAACATTGTGAGCACGCCGTGGATTGTGGCAGACACTGCACTAATTGGCTAAAATGAAAGTCAATAGATAATAAATAAAATGTCATGTGATCATGGGGCTGTCAGAAGATGCTTAGATACAAGTTAATCAAAGAGGTAAAAAGTATATTTAATATAACAGTGTTGGTTATGCAAAACTGGGGAATGGATAATAAAGCGATTATCTATATTTTAAAACAACAAAAAATTTGGTGTTGACTGTCCCTTTAAATGAGGGTCGTTGTTAAACACATATTCTTCTTCAAATTTCCCCATGTAGAGGTTGGCAAAATTTGGGGCAAATTTGGTCCCCATTGCGGTTCCCCATTTTTGGACAAACATTTTGTTATCAAAGGAAAAGTAGTTTTTACCTAGAATGAATTTAATTGCATTACCAATGAACTCATTTTGTGTTTGATTCATTTCAATACTCTCTTCCAGAAAAAAGCGTACACTAGCAATCCCTTTCTCATGTGGGATTGCAGTGTAGAGTGAGGTGACATCCAAAGATGCAAAATGGTAGTTTTCTTTCCAAAATTGATTGTCAATAAGGGACAATAAATGGGGAGTGTCACGTAGGTAAGAATTTAATTTCGGCACTATGGGTCCTAAAAAATTATCTATATATTCGGATAAATGGCTTGTTAGACTATTTATACCCAAAATTATAGGTCTTCCGGGTTTTTTTTTTAACATTCTTATGGATCTTGGGGCGGTGATAAAACACCGTAGTTTTGGGAGTTTCATACTTTAAAAACTCAAATTCGTCTGTATTGAGAATTTTATCTCTCTTAGCTTGTCTAATTTGGTCTAAGAAAATGTCAGTTGGATCTGATTTGAGCACTTCATATGTTTGTGTGTCAGAGAGAATACGATTGGCCTCTAATAAATAGTCCCCATAGTCTTGGACCACTATACCTCCTCCCTTGTATCTCAATATGTATATATATATATATATATATATATATATATATATATATATATATATATATATATATATATATATATATATATATATATATATATATATGTGTGTGTGTGTGTGTTTTGTGCTGCCCTAGGCACTCCACACTCTGCTGCCCCCCCTCACCCCACCCCCCAGGTTTTAGGTCTTTTTTTAGCCATTATATTTTTTTGGTGAGGATGTAACTTTTTTTCTTCATGTCTTTGTAAGTAGATATTCACCAGGGCTTGCATTCACACACACATATATATATATATATATATATATATATATATATATATAAAACCATGTGAAATTAAAATCCAAAATCCCTAACAATTGCATGGCTCTAGGTGAAATTACAGCGTGGGGCCCATACGTAGAACTAAAAATATAAAGATATATAAAAAACGGTACAATGAACTAAGCCACACAAACAAACAGATATACATACACACACATCCATACACAGATGCATAAACACACAGATACATACATACATACACAGGTACATGAAAACACACAGGGGTACACACACACATACATACAAACACACCGTGCAGTAAATCAATCATTGTTGCAGGAATCTACCGCTCACCTAGCTCCCCTGTGCATTCCATTTCTGACATAGCCCATCTCCTTAGTGAAACCATAGCTCAAAACCCAAAAAGAAAAATTTTGGTTTTTGGAGATTTTAATATTGATTGGCTGAATCAAAAAAATAATAGTTGTCGCACGCTATTTAAATCTTTGCAGCTAATGCAATTAATCTCCTCCCCAACTTGCATAAACATCAAAAGTCATAATCATACCCTGTTCGACTGGATTCTCTTCACTTCTCCCGACCGAATCCAGGAGGCAGGTGTTCTCCCTAACAATTTCAGTGACTACTGCATAGTGTACTGTGTGCGCAAAATAAAGGCAACTAAATCCCCTCCCAAGATTAAAATCACCAGGTCCTTCAAAAAATGTAATATTAAATCATTTCTAAATGACATCAAGAACCTCCCCGGGCACAGATTAAATCTAATCCGAGATCTAGACTCTGCAGTTGAATTCTTTCAGTCTGAACTCTTACAAGTTTGGAATTTACATGCCCCGCTGCGTAAGGTGAGAGTAAAAGGAGCACACTTGAATTGGATCACAGCTGACCTCATTCAAATGTACCAGTTTCGGGATTCATTGTGGTCAAAGTTCAAGCATACTGGCTCTATGAACGATCACAGTGTATATAGACAATAGCGAAATATATGCACTAAACAAACAAAATTGGCCAAGGCCCAATATTTCTGTGAAAATCTGAACAATAACATATCTAACCCTAGAAAGTTTTGGAAACTCATAAATAACTTACAAAATCCACCAATCCACTCCCAACCCTCCACTGTCAATGTGGATAACCAAACCCTGCAACTCCCCTTAGAAGTAGCAAATGCCTTTAACAATTATTTTGCCGGATGCTCCACCACCCTGATTGGCAAACTAATAAATCACACGCATCTTGAAACTAGAAATGTGGATCAGGCCCCACTAAAACAGCAAAGACCCAATATAGAGAAGTTCAATTTTAGACCTGTACCCATCAATGTCGTTAAGAAACACCTTAATAATCTAAAAATGAAAAACCAGTCTGGACCTGATCAAATCCCAGCAATGCTGTTGAAGCTCAGTGCGCCTGTCACAACCCTAATTAATGAATCCTTGATGTCTGGATACATACCCAAACTCTGGAAAACTGCAAGAGTAGTGCCTATTTATAAAAGTGTGGAGTTAACCTTGGTTTCTAACTATCGCCCTATATTATTGCTCCCAGTATTGTCAAAAATTTTAAAAAATGCGTCCATACGCAATTATGCGAGTATTACCAACTTTCTAACTATCTGACCCCTGATCAATCAGGTTTTCGCCTGAATCACTCCACTAAAACTGCCCTCCTAAAAGTTTGCAACAACATCCAAACTGGCATGGAACAAGGAGAACTAACTGGAGCTATTTTCCTTGATTTTGCAAAGGCCTTTGACACAGTAGACCATGACATACTACTGCTCAAACTAAAAAAACTCAGGTATTGCTGATCGTCCGTTAACCTGGTTTCGATCATATGTATCGGATCGATCACAATATGTCTCCATTTCTAACAGTGACTCCCTCACTCTCCCAGTCACGTGTGGTGTTCGCCAAGGTTCCATACTCTGCCTCCTACTATTCACAGTATTTATAAATGATCTGCCTAATGTCTGCAAATCCTCAACTGTACACATGTATGCAGATGACACAGTAATCTATGCAAACAATTCCGATCTGCAGCAGCTTAAAGCAGTGCTCCAAGACCAGTTCACAGAGGTAGAAAAACGGATCTCAAAAAACAAACTCTTCCTAAACACTGACAAAACTCTCACAATGATCTTTGGAATGGTACCTAAATTAAATAAATTACAAAATTCCCATCTACGCATCAAAACAAAATCCAATTGCACGCTGACCACAGTCCACTCTTTCAAATACTTGGGTATGTTGTTAGACCCTAATCTATCTTTTGGCCTCCACATAGAAAAACTTGCATGTAAACTTTATCCAAAACTAACGGCTAGATTTGGAGTTTTGTCGGTAAAGACCCGCGTAGCTAACGCCGGCTTTTTTCTGGCCGCACCATAAAAATAACTCTGGTATTGAGAGTCCACATAAAGGCTGCGTTAGGCTCCAAAAAAGGAGCGTAGAGCATATTTAACGCAGCTTCAACTCTCGATACCAGAGTTGCTTACGCAAGCGGCCAGCCTCAAAAACGTGCTCGTGCACGATTCTCCCATAGAAAATAATGGGGCTGTTTGAGCTGAAAAAAAACCTAACACCTGCAAAAAAGCCGCGTTCAGCTCCTAACGCAGCCCCATTGTTTGCTATGCGGAAACACTTCCTACGTCTGCACCTAACACTCTAACATGTACCCCGAGTCTAAACACCCCTAACCTTAAACTTATTAACCCCTAATCTGCCACCCCCGCTATCGCTGACCCCTGCATATTATTATTAACCCCTAATCTGCCGCTCCGTAAACCGCCGCTACTTACATTATCCCTATGTACCCCTAATCTGCTGCCCTAACATCGCCGACCCCTATATTATATTTATTAACCCCTAATCTGCCCCCCACAACGTCGCCTCCACCTGCCTACACTTATTAACCCCAAATCTGCCGACCGGACCTGAGCGCTACTATAATAAAGTTATTAACCCCTAATCCGCCTCACTAACCCTATAATAAATAGTATTAACCCCTAATCTGCCCTCCCTAACATCGCCGACACCTAACTTCAATTATTAACCCCTAATCTGCCGACTGGAGCTCACCGCTATTCTAATAAATGTATTAACCCCTAAAGCTAAGTCTAACCCTAACACTAACACCCCCCTAAGTTAAATATAATTTACATCTAACGAAATTAATTATCTCTTATTAAATAAATTATTCCTATTTAAAGATAAATACTTACCTGTAAAATAAATCCTAATATAGCTACAATATAAATTATAATTATATTATAGCTATTTTAGGATTAATATTTATTTGACAGGCAACTTTGTAATTATTTTAACCAGGTACAATAGCTATTAAATAGTTAAGAACTATTTAATAGCTACCTAGTTAAAATAATTACAAAATTACCTGTAAAATAAATCCTAACCTAAGTTACAATTAAACCTAACACTATACTATCATTAAATTAATTAAATAAAATGCCTACAATTACCTACAATTAAACCTAACACTACACTATAAATAAATAAATTAAATACAATTCCTACAAATAACTACAATGAAATAAACTAACTAAAGTACAAAAAATAAAAAAGAACTAAGTTACAAAAAATAAAAAAATATTTACAAACATAAGAAAAATATTACAACAATTTTAAACTAATTACACCTACTCTAAGCCCCCTAATAAAATAACAAAGACCCCCAAAATAAAAAATGCCCTACCCTATTCTAAATTACTAAAGTTCAAAGCTCTTTTACCTTACCAGCCCTGAACAGGGCCCTTTGCGGGGCATGCCCCAAGAAGTTCAGCTCTTTTGCCTGTAAAAAAAAAACATACAATACCCCCCCCAACATTACAACCCACCACCCACATACCCCTAATCTAAACCCAAACCCCCTTAAATAAACCTAACACTAAGCCCCTGAAGATCTTCCTACCTTATCTTCACCATACCAGGTTCACCGATCCGTCCTGAAGTGCTCCTCCGATGTCCTGATCCAAGCCCAAGCGGGGGGCTGAAGAGGTCCATGATCCGGCTGAAGTCTTCATCCAAGCGGGAGCTGAAGAGGTCCATGATCCGGATGAAGTCTTCATCCAAGCAGGAGCTGAAGAGGTCCATGATTCGGATGAAGTCTTCATCCAAGCGGGAGCTGAAGAGGTCCATGATCCGGATGAAGTCTTCTATCAACGGCATCTTCAATCTTCTTTCTTCCGGATCCATCTTGCAGACCTCCGACGCAGAACATCCTCTTCTCCCGACGCCTACTAGCCGAATGACGGTTCCTTTAAGGGACATCATCCAAGATGGCGTCCCTCCAATTCCGATTGGCTGATAGGATTCTATCAGCCAATCGGAATTAAGGTAGGAATATTCTGATTGGCTGATGGAATCAGCCAATCAGAATCAAGTTCAATCCGATTGGCTGATCCAATCAGCCAATCAGATTGAGCTTGCATTCTATTGGCTGTTCCGATCAGCCAATCAGAATATTCCTACCTTAATTCCGATTGGCTGATAGAATCCTATCAGCCAATCGGAATTCGAGGGACGCCAGTAATCATGGATTACGGGGACGTAGTATATGCACCTGCACCGCAAACTCACCTTAATAAACTTAATACATTGTATAACTTCTGCTGCTTTGTGCTACAATGTAACTACAGGACCCACCATTGTGTCATGCTAAAAGAGCTAAACTGGCTGACGCTGGAATCCAGACGCACCCTCCATCTTTCCTGCCTTGTGTTTAAGAGCCTTTCTGGGAAGCTCCCACCCTACCTGAGCAGAATGCTCTCCCCAGCTATTCCCACCTCCTATAACCTTCGATCCAGTACCAGCACATTATTTAGCTCGCCTCAATACAAAAAGAAAGCAGCTCGATCCTTCTTTTCCTACAGAGCGCCACAGTTATGGAATGACCACCCGCACACTTTCAAACCTTCCCCAAGCCTAATATCCTTTAAGAAATCCCTCTCTACATATCTCATAACAGAATGCACCTGTCATGGTTGATTATATATTTCCTTCCTGTTCTATGTAAAATGTTTGCATCTATTGTGTATTATTATTGTTTTTGTATTTTATTGTACCCTATTGTATCAATGGAATGTTTTGTGATCCCAGGACATACTTGAAAACGAGAGAAATCTCAATGTATCCTTCCTGGTAAAATATTTTATAAATAATAATAATACAAACACAAAAACATAGACAGATACACACAGGTACATACAAAGTACTGCTAACAAAATGGCAATTGGGCACACAGTGAAAAGGTTAAAAAGGAGATCCACCTGCATTAAAGGAATAGTCTAGTCAAAATTAAACTTTCATAATTCAGAGAGAGCATGCAATTTTAAGCAACTTTCTAACTTACTCCTATTATCAAATTTTCTTTGTTCTCTTGGTATCTAAATTTGAAAAAGCAAGAATGTAAGCTTAGGAGCTGGCCCATTTTTGGTTCAGAACCTGAGTAGCACTTTTTGTTTGGTGTTTGAAATGTAGCCATGAATCAGCAAGCGCTACCCAGGTGCTGAACCAAAAATGGGCCGCCTCCTAAGCTTACATTCAAATAAAGATACCAAGAGAAAGAAGAAAAATTGGTAATTGGAATAAAATAGAAAGTTGCTTAAAATGGCATGTTCTATCTGAATCATGAAACTTTAATTTTGACTAGACTATCCCTTTAATCAGAAAAATACATTTAGTGAATCCTATTGCAGCTCTGTAAGCAAAATATGCTGTCTGTTCTACAAGGGAACTGTGATCTCAATAGAAAAACTAAAAGGCAAGGAGAGATATTCTACCTGCTGTGTTAGGATCAGTCTCTTGGATACTAATGGGATGGGATCTGCTCATGTGGACCAGAGATCTGCTGCTGCGGACAGATTCCGCAGCACTAGATATAGATGTTAATTTATTTTTTTCTCTTTCAACAAAAATGTGATATTTATTTTTAGTTTTAATTTGGGGAATTTATATCTGATCCAGGGTTCACAAACAGCTACCAAGAGCTAATTCTGCTCCACCAAAAGAATACTTAAAGTGATGGTAAATCCAAGCATTTAACAAATGCTAGAATTTACCATCACTGAAAATAAACTCTAGTTTCTGTTACTAAAAAACGGGTGCTAAACTCACCCTTTCTGTGCTGAAGTAGATCGCTAAAATCAGCGCCTCCGGCTGCCACGGCAAATCGCTCTTCTTCAATGAGGTGACGTTTCCACCTCTAAACCTATAGCTGTGCATGTCAACTGACATCCTAGAACGGCTATATGTTTAGAGGTGGTAACTTCACCTCATTAAAGAAGAGTGCTGTGCCGTGGACGGCCGGAGGCGCTGATTTTAACAATCTACTTCAGCACCCAGCCCATTTTAGGTTCAGCACCATGAATAGCACTTGCTTATTGGTGGCTGACATTTAGTGACCAATAAGCAAGCATAACCCAGGTTCTAAACCAAAAATGGGCTGGCTCCTATGCATTACATTCCTGCTTTTTAAATAAAGATAGCAAGAGAACAAAGAAAAAAATATAATAGGAGTAAATTAGAAAGTTGCTTCAAATTGCATGCTCTATCTGAATTATGACAGAACAAAATTGGATTTAGTGTCCCTTTAATAAATGCAGCACAATGTTTGCCAAAGTCAGTCTATGGGTAAAAAAATACGGGCGAAGGCAGAAATATACGCGCGTAACTTCTATGTTACACCGTATATGTGATACCAAACCAGCGCAAAATTTGGCATCGCTGGCTTTTTGCGGGCGATGCTGCATATCGGATCGGGCCCCTGGAGTTTTACATTTTTACAGTTTTTATAAACAGTTTATAAATTACATAACATATAAAGCCACATTAATAATAGAGCAATACAGCCCTGCAAAAATGTAAAGTTATTCTTATGTATAATGCACAGTAACACAAAGTGCACAAATCACTTGTCACACAGAGGTGGCAACGTCATTGACCTGAGAATGTGAACCATTTCTATCAAATAATGCAAGAATATGCATGCTCCAAGACGTTGACTAAGGGGCATATTTATCAAGCTCTGTATGGCTCGCCGGAAACAGAAGACCGCTGCTCCAAAACCTGTCCGCCTGCTTTGAAGCGGCAGACAGAAATCAACCCAATCGAATACGATTGGGTTGATTGACACCCCCTGCTAGCAGCCGATTGAGATTCAGATAGAGCATGTGAATTCAAACAACTTTTGAATTTACTTCTAATTATCAATTTTTCTTCATTTGCTTTGTATTTTTTCTTGAAAAGCAGGGGATGTAAGCTTAGGAGCGTGCCTATGTCTGGAGCACTATATGGCTGCAGATTTGCAAGAATGTTATCCATTTTCAAGAGCACTAGAGGGCAGCACTATTTCCTACCATGTAGTGTTCCAGTTGCCTACCTAGCGGCTAGATTATGAGTTTTTGTCGGTAAGGTTTGCGGGGCTAACGCTCCTTTTTTTCTTACTGCTCTCTTAAAGGGACATAATACTCATATGCTAAATCACTTGAAACTGATGCAGTATAACTGTAAAAAGCTGACAGGAAAATATCACCTGAGCATCTCTATGTAAAAAAGGAAGATATTTTACCTCACAATCTCCTCAGCTCAGCAGAGTAAGTTCTGTGTAAAAAGTTATACTCAGCTGCTCCCAGCTGCAGGTAAAAAAATTTAAAAAAAATGAAGAAATGAACAGCAGCCAATCAGCATCAGCAGTGCTGAGGTCATGAACTCTTACTGTGATCTCATGAGATTTGACTTAACTCTCATGAGATTTCATAGTAAGCTTCCTTTACCTGATTGGTGAAATAAGATGAGAGTGCACGATGCCAGTCCCTTCAGATGTCCCAGGACAAACACACTAAAATGCTGCTTAGAAATCCTTTACAATGGGAGGTGGCTACTGAGGAACTTTTGAGGTAAAATATCTTTCTTTTTTCCATAGAGATGTTCAAGTGATATTTTCTAATCAGCTTTTTACAGCTATGCTGCATCACTTTCAAGTGTTTAAACATTTGGGTATTATGGCCCTTTAAGCC
Organism: Bombina bombina; assembly: GCF_027579735.1. Classification (NCBI taxonomy): domain Eukaryota; kingdom Metazoa; phylum Chordata; class Amphibia; order Anura; family Bombinatoridae; genus Bombina; species Bombina bombina. Next base: position 492,301,795 of record NC_069501.1, on the reverse strand, counting down.
AACGCTGGTATTACAAGTTTTCTGCAAGCCGGCGTTAGCCTCAAAAAAGTGAGCGTTGAGCAAAATTTAGCTCCACATCTCACTGTAATACCAGCGTTGCTTACAGTAGCGGTAAGCTGGCTAAACGTGCTCGTGCACGATTTACCCATAAGAAACAATGGGGCTGAGCTGCGTGAAAAAAAACCTAACACCTGCAAAAAAGCAGCGTCCAGCTTCTAACGCAGCCCCATTGTTTCCTATGGGGAAATACATTTTATGTCAGCACCTAACACCCTAGCATGAACCCCGAGTCTAAACACCCCTAATCTTACACTTATTAACCCCTAATCTGCCGCCCCCGCTATCGCTGACACCTACATTATAATTATTAACCCCAATAGGATTGACTTTGCATTCTATTGGCTGATTGGAACAGCCAATAGAATGTGAGGTCAATCCTATTGGCTGATTACATCAGCCAATAGGATTTTTCCTACCTTAATTCTGATTGGCTGATAGGATTCTATCAGCCAATTGGAATTCAAGGGACGCCATCTTGGATTATGTCATTTAAAGGAACCTTCATTCTTCGTTAGGACTTCGTCTGAAGAGGATGCTCCGTGTCGGCTGGATTGAAGATGGACCCGCTCCGCTCCGGAAGGATGAAGATAGAAGATGCCGCCTGGATGAAGATTTCTACCGTCTGGAGGACTTCTTCTGCCCCGATCAGATGAAGACTTCGGACCCTCTGGAGGACCACTTGTGCCCGGCTGGGTGAAAACGGCTCAAGGTAGGGTGATCTTCAGGGGGTTAGTGTTAGTTTTTTTTAAGGGGGGATTGGGTGGGTTTTAGATTAGGGGTGTGTGGGTGGTGGGTTGTAATGTTGGGGGTATTGTATTTTTTTACAGGTAAAAGAGCTGATGACTTTGGGGCAATGCCCTGCAAAAGGCCCTTTTAAGGGCTATTTGTAATTTAGTATAAGGTAGGGAATTTTTTTATTTTGGTTTTTTTTTTTATTTTATTAGGGGGATTAGATTAGGTGTAATTAGTTTAAAATTCTTGTAATTCTTTTTTTCTCTGTAATTTAGTGTTTTTTTTTTTGTAATTTATTTTATTTTATTATATTTAATTGTAGGTAGTTTAGGTAATTTATTTAATTATAGTGTAGTGTTAGGTGTAATTGTAACTTAGGTTAGGATTTATTTTACAGGTAAATTTGTACTTATTTTAGCTAGGTAGTTATTAAATAGTTAATAACTATTTAATAACTATTGTACCTAGTTAAAATAAATACACAGTTGCCTGTAAAATAAAAATAAACCCTAAGATAGCTACAATGTAACTATTAGTTATATTGTAGCTATCTTATGGTTTATTTTATAGGTAAGTATTTAGTTTTAAATAGGATTAATGTATTTAATTATGTTAAATTAATTTTGTTTGGGGGGTTAGACTTAGGGTTAGACTTAGGTTTAGGGGTCTGGAGGACCACTTCTGCCCAGTTGGGTGAAGACGACTCCCGGTAAGGTGATCTTCAGGGGGTTAGTGTTAGTTTTTTTTAAGGGGGTATTGGGTGGGTTTTAGAGTAGGATTGGTTGTGTGAGTGGTGGGTTTTAATGTTGGGGGGGGATTTGTAATTTTTTTTACAGGTAAATTTCGTTTAATTTAAATTATATTTAAGTTAGGGGGGTTAGACTTAGGTTTAGGGGTTAATAAATTTATTATAGTAGCGGCGACGTTGGGGTTGGAAGATTAGGGGTTAATAAATGTAGGTAGGTGGCGGCGACGTTGGGGGAGGGGCAGATTAAGGGTTAATAAAATGTAACTAGTGTTTGTGAGGCGGGAGTGCGGCAGTTTAAGGGTTAATACATTTATTAAAGTGGCGACGATGTCCAGTGGGCAGATTAGGGGTTAATAATTGTAGGTAGGTGGCGGGGGCGGCAGATTAGGGGTTAATAAATATAATGTAGGTGTCGGCGATGTTAGGGGCAGCAGATTAGGGGTTCATAGGTATAATGTAGGTGGCGGCGATGTCCGGTCGACAGATTAGGGGTTAAAAAAATGTATTTTAGTGTTTGCGATGTGGGGGGGGGGGCCTCGATTTAGTGGTTAATAGGTAGTTTATGGGTGTTAGTTTACTTTTTAGCACTTTAGTTAAGAGTTTTATGTTCCGGCGTTAGCCCATAAAACTCTTAACTACTGACTTTTAAATGTGGTAGAAGTCTTGACAGGAGAGGGTCTACCGCTCACTTCTTCCAAGACTTGTAATACCAGCGTTAGTCAAATCCCATAAAAAGATAGGATACGCAATTGACGTAAGGGGATTTGCGGTAGCCTCGAGTCGCGGAAGAAAAGTGAGCGGTAGACCCTTTCCTGCCTGACTCGTAATACCAGCGTTAGGAAAAAAGCAGCTTTGGGACCTCTCAACGCTCCTTTTTAAGCCTAACGCCAAACTCGTAATCTAGGCGTAGGTTTCTCTTCAACACAGAATATCATGGGAACAAAGCAAATTAGATAATGAAAGTAAATTGGCAACTTTTTTTTAATGCTTTGTTCTGTCTGAATCACAAAAGAGATTTTTTTTGGGTTTCATGTCCCTGCAAACATTTTTTTTTTTTTTTTTTTTTTTTTATCAAGCTTGTAAACTTTCTTTGAGTTTTCTCAAAACGTTAAATTATATTTCATGAAAAGTGAAGTTTTTTTTAAAGTACTTTATATTTTTTTCCCCAATACTAGTAATAAGTAATTCATTTGCCACCAGAAATCTGATAAACAAAGCTATGTTGTGATCTAATAGTCATTTCATTTTGTGGCACTGTTCCTGCTAACTACTTATTGTTATTTTATTCAATTTTCTGCTTCTTGCGCTCTAAAAGCAGATGAATGTTGTTGTTGGCAACTTTCTCTGGAGATTGGATTTTGCTTTTGGATATAATGAAGTCGCTGAATGCTGTGGAGCAAGGCATAAGTTAAAGGAACAGATTATAAGGGCCAAAACTAAAATCCCTAACTGCACTTCTAAAGGAATATAAAAGTCAAATTTGTATTTATTGTTTTTTTGCAGGATTCTTATGTTTGCAAAAATGGTTCTGATAAAACTTATCACACATTCTGTGAAAACATTTTCTCTTGAATGCAGCTCCCCGGGCATTAATTGGACAGTCTACTCCAGAATTTATATTGTTTAAAAAGTTAGATAATCCCTTTATTACCCGTTCACCGGTTTTGCATAACCAACACAGTTAGTTATATTAATAAACTTTTTACCTCTGTGATTAACTTGTATCTAAGGAGGCGATTTATCATGCCCCGTATGCTGCCGTTTCGGCGTGAGCCTTAAGGTTCGCCGGAAACAAAAATTAAGAAGCAGCGGTCTTAAGATCGCTGCTCCTTAACTCACTTGCCATCTCTGAGATGGAGGACAGTGATCATCCCCATCAGATACGATTGGGATGATTGACATCCCCTGCTAGCAGCCGCGAATGTGCAGGGGCGGCATTGCACAAGCATCTCACTAGAACTACAATGGATCATCTCCGCCTGCCAGTTGTTTAATCGGCCCCCATGCCTCTGCAGGCTGCCCCCTTTTTCCTTTTTTTTTTACCCCAAGATAATTTTATTAAATTTTCAAAGTTACACAATTCAACAAGTGCTATATGAGAAATATCATTTTACTCAAAATAGACATACATTGATGCTGACTGTATTTTAGTAACTGACTGTCACATGAGTTTTGGAACCCTATTTGTAGAGCAAAAGCAATATACATGGTATCTGGATAAACTCGTAAAGTTTGGACAAACAAAGAGTAACATTATGATAAGGGAGGTAAATTCCTGGGAGATCATCTACCCGTGTCACTCTCAAACCGATAATGTACTAAGATTTAAGAGTTATAGGTCGTGTTCTAATAGTAGTATTTTTAAATGATGTGGTGTAGAGCTTATTTAATAATCATAAGATAAAGGCCCAGGCATCAATGAGGACTGAAAAAAAACCCTGCATTTTTATTGTTTTAAAAGATAGATCTAGCTATTTTGTACGAGATCTCCTCAGAGAGAAGCCCAGGGATAATGATTCTGGTCAACTAAGCCTTTTCATGTAATCAAGTTTCCTATATATCCAAATAGACCTCTATCCTGTCTTGGGAACTATAGACATATTTCTCCATTGTGGCCATATACTCTACCATGGCGCAGACCTTAAAAAACTGTGGGGAATCCAGCCTTTTCCAGTTGCGGGCAATGCATATCTTTGTTGTGGCTAAAATATAGATTGTTAAACTTTTTTTCTTATCTGAAGTGATGTAAAGTAGGGCACATGAGGGAGAAAGATTAGAAGTGATATCAAGGTTGTCCAACAAGGATGTAATCTCATCCATAAAGGTGCTAGTTTTAGGCAATCCCACCATATATGTAGATCTGATCCTATTTCTCCACAAAGCCAACATTGGGGCAAGGTCAACGGGAATATTTTAGCGAGGATTATAGGTGTTGTATGCCATTTTAACAGTATTTTAATATAGACTTCTAAGACTGTAATACAGTGCAAAGTCTTCTTTGTAAGAGTTACAGCTTTTTCTAAGTCTAGTTCAGAAAACATCTGACCTAATTCTCTGCCACACACTCTAAGTTGCCAAGGTACTCCTCGAGAATAATCAGATAAAATGCTAACATAATGGATCGTAAGGCTTGAATAATTTATATCCACTAACCTATCTATTTTCCCAATTAGTATAGTCTTGTAGGGAATGATCGCATAAAACTAAGTACTTAAAAGCACTCAAATCTAAACTAAGATGGTACAGAGTCATTTCTGGATATTATAGCGGCAACAGTAGCTATAGGTTATATAAGTCAGCTGTTAATGTTAGCCCCATATCGTAGGATGGGCTGCAAATCTGCAATCATGGCAATCATGAAATAGGTTTGTAAGTTGTTCCATACTGTGAGGTTATGTAAAATTATTGTATTAGAAATACATTTTGGATAACTTTCAGTAATTTGGTATCCAAATTTTATCAGCAAGAGATATTACAGCCAGAAGAACAGTCTCTTCTAATTTGTACCAGCCCATTTTCTTGACCTTAAGGCTCCCTTCAGCTAAATAAGTCAGTCTAGTTGCCTCATGGTAAAGGAAAATGTTAGGAAATGCTACACCTCCTTTTGAATTTCCTCTTTGTAAGATGTTATGAGCTATCAAATGTTTTTTTACCTTGCCAAATGTAATCAGTAAATCATGTATGCATTTGGTACAAAACTGGATATGGAACATTAAAGGGACAGTCTAGTCAAAATTAAACTTTCATGAATTAGATAGGGTGTGCAATTTTAAACAACTTTCCAATTCACTTTTATAATCAAATTTGCTTTGTTCTGTTTGTATTCTTTGTTGAAAGCTAAACATAGGTAGGCTCATATGCTGATTTCTAAACCCTTGAAAACCACCTCTTATTTCAAAACATTTGACTGTTTTTCACAGCTAGAGGGCGTTAGTTCACGTGTGACAAATAGATAACATTGTGCTCACGCCCATGGAGTTACTTATGAGAGGGCACTGATTGGCTAAAATACAAGTCTGTCAAAAGAACTGAAATAAGGGAGCAGTCTGTAGAGGCTTAGATACAAGGTATTCACAGAGGTAAAAAGTATATTAATATAAGTGTTGGTTATGCAAACCTGGGGAATGTGTAATAAAGGGATTGTCTTTCTTTTTAAACAATAAACATTCTGGTGTAAACGGTCCCTTTAAAGCAGGGGTGTCCAAACTTTGCTCTCCAGAGGTTTTGGAACTACATTTCCCATGATGCTCAGCTAGATAAAATGTTGGCTGAGCATCATGGGAAATGTAGTTCCAAAACCTCTGGAGAGCAAAGTTTGGACACCCCTGCTTTAAAGGGACAGTCTAGTCAATATTAAACGTTCATGATTCAGATAGGGTATGCAATTTTAAACATCTTTCTAGTTGACTTTTATCATTAAATTTACTTTGTTCCCTTGGTGGTATTTTTGAAAAGCTAAACCTAGGTATATCTTATATCTAAAATTAGTTTATTATAATTCAATTTTATAATGTGTTCTGGGTCTGCGCTGAGTAGAACCCCAAGGTGTTTAAGATGGTCTGCGGACCATGAGAATTTATAAGCTGTCTTCAACTGTGTGAGGAGTTTCTGACCAATATTAATAGTGTAGGCCTCAGTCTTAGACAAATTAATTTAATAATAACTTAGCCTTACAAAGAGTTAAATTAATTTAAAATAGCTGGCATGGAGGAAATAGGGTTTGTAATGAGCAAAGTAACATCATCTGCGAACTGTACAATTTTCTCTTTGTGAATTCTAATAGGAACACCTGAGATAGTTTGGAAAAGATGGACAGCATGACTAAAAGGTTCCATCACCATTGCTAAGGCTTGTCGGGTGCCATTACGTATCTGGAGTACCGGAGGAGAACAAAAGTCCATGCCCCTCACTCTTACAAATAGTGAGGAGTATAAAGCTAGCATGCCTAAAACAAAAGGCTCTGGAAATCCAAATGATCTTAACACCCCCCAAAGGTTATCCCATCTGACCCTGTCAAAAGCCTTTTCTGCATCTAGTGACAGGGCCACCATAGGAATATCATGTGCCTTAGCTTCCAAGAAAATATTAATCAGTTTCTTAGTATTTTCAGGACCCTGTCGTCCTTCTGTGAAAACTCCAGTTTTATTTTTGAGTGCATCAAAATAAAAACAGCAACGTTTCGGACACAATAGTCCTTAATCATGCATGCTGCTTCAGATTTCTTATATACTAAGGGGCTTTGGTGTGAGACCTAGCAGTAAGCATACCACACTGGTGCTGAATTACTTTAGACAATTGTCCTTCTGTGAAGCCTACTTGGTCACAGAGGATGAGGGCAAGCATTAGATTAACTAATCTGTTAGCAACGAGTTTGGAAAGTAAAAGTTTAGTGTTTTCATTAATTCAGGATATACTATAGGCCTATAACTTCCACATTCTGAAGTATTTTTACTTGGCTTGTGTATTGGCAATATAGATTCCTGAAGATATTCTTGAAGAATTTGACCCTCATTTTTTATTTAATTAAAAACATTCTGCAAGATTGGGGCTATTAGTAAGAATACTTTTTGATAGAACGTGCTAGTAAAGCCATCAGGTCCTGGTGCTTTATTGTTTTTGCAATTGTTTCACAGCTGCCATTATTTCCTCAAGCGAGAAAGGATGTAGTATGGGTTCCCTCTTTTCCTCAGTCAGGGTCAGAAGATTAAGGCTTTTGAGAAACTAAGAGAACTCTGAAATTGGGGCCTCATCAGGTTGCTCTCTGTCTGCAATATTATATAATTTTTCATAATCGACTGCAAACTCCTTACCTATAACAGCCACTGCATGAACTGTACTCCCATTGTGAACCATAGATTCTGGTAGCTGCCACTCTTTAGAGCACGATACAAAACCAAACACACTACGATTACGGCTTAACTGCCGAAACGCGTCAGTGGGTCACTGGGATTTGACCATTATCCCCTGACCTTTGCTATGCTGTGGCTCATGTAAGAATTTTACAAATTACGGAATAAAGATAACATTTTTAAACCATTTTCCCGTGGAGGTGCTCTTTGGTTTTGTATCGTGCTCTGAATTGGAATTGATCATAGCTTTTAACTGAATAATATCAGTTGACAGAGCAGCTGTAGGGTAGTCCTTATTCAAGCTTTCTTTAGTTCTAAGTTCACACATCAGTTTACCTAATGGGCTTACATTTTCTTTTTTTCTTTTCTGAGATTAGTAACTCTTACTATACAAAAGCCACTAACAATAGATTTAAGAGTAGCCCACCGTATTTGGTGGTATGTCTGGCCTTCTGCGTTGGTGTAGACAAATTCAAGCAAAAACAAGAAGAAAAATGCAGTTGCACTGAATAAAATATACATGTTTTTTTAAAATCATCTTAAAAAACAGGTACATAACCGTGTCTAAGGCTCCGGGCTTAGATGCTGCAATCATAGCCCTAAATAACAGCTGTGCCATACACCCTTAAAACACAGTGTAACCATCTAATTAGATATACAATTACACAAAATAATTAACCCTATGTTTCACATATATTTTCCCTACTATTTCCTGCTATTTCACCGTTTATATTTCGTGGTTCTTCTTGTATATATTAATACATTTGCTACAATAATCTGTCACACATTGTCCCTAAAGAATGGACTAATACAGATATGGAAGTTTGAACCTCCTTATTATAACCTACTGTGTAATATTGTTACTTGAAAGAGTCATTCCCTTTCTCCATATACAATCTCTACAAATACTGCAGATTCCAGATCATGTTAAATTGAAACTGAACACTAAAAGAATATACCATATAACTTACACTAATATCAGGTATTTGCATCAAACAGGTTTTCATTCACAAAAAAATGAATGACGACCTCTGAATATAAACCTAATGGGGTTAAAGTTTCAAAATTTCAATATCCAGTAGGTCTCCTCTCATGTCCATAAATGCACTTTGTCTCCACCTCTTACTGGAACTTTAATAGTTTCAACTGAACACCATCTAAATGATAACACATCTTTGAAATGTTTGCCCAGAAAGGGGAGACAAAGCTGAACATCTTTGCCGTTTTGCTCGGATTAACTGACTTTTAGCAATACCTTTAAAGATATGTTTAGGATGTGATGACTTGGTATGGAGTATTTTATTCCCAGTGATTGGTTTGCAATATAATTGTATGAATACTTTTCTTTAGAATATCACCTGTTAGGGTAATATCTTTAAAGTTTATGTTGATTTGTTTGCCATTCATAGGTAAATTTGATCCCTCCATGATTAGTATTTAAATAATTTACAAACTTCTGTGCTTGTGATAAATCAGATCCCAAGACAAAAATTAGATAGTCTATGAATCTTTTGTAGAACTGTATTTTTTCAGTGACGGCATTATTATCTCCATAAATATAAATACTTTATATCCAGACCATAAAGAAATGTTCATATGCAGGAGCAAATTTCGCCCCCATTGATGTTCCTTGTTTCTGTAGATAATAAGGGGCCGATTTACTATTGCCCGAATGGTGCCTAATGCACCTATTTCCGTGCAAGCCTTTAGGCTCTCAGGAAATAGGAGTTAAGAAGCAGCAGTATAAATTCACAGTATAATGCAAATTAATCTTATATCTAAACATAGTTTGACATCGCTACTTTATTCAATCTCTAAAGGAAGCTCAATCAGAGGATAACAGTAGAACATAAACTAACTTTTATCTATGAAAAGTTTAACATCACTGATTTTATTAATCCCCAGAGGAGATCCAGTCTTCAAAGTATAGATCCAGAATATTTCCTTTTTACTTTTGTCTTCAAAGTATAGATCCAGAATATTTCCTTTTTACTTTTGTCTTCAAAGTATAGATCCAGAATATTTCCTGATATCTGTCACCTCCTCTAGCACCAAATGTGTCACTTGTTCAATACCACGAAATCTAAAATGATCCAGTTTATTATCATGATCATAAAAATGTTTTGCAACCGGTGTCTTAGGTACCTCTGCATCTAAGGACAATAGGTGTTCTCTGATTCTATCTTTGAGACCCCTTGAAGTGAAACCTACATATTGAAACTTGGAAAACATACATGTAATGAGATAAACAATAAATGTGGAATTACAGTTTATTCAATCTCTAATACTGTAAGATTGACCTGTATTAGTGGAAGTAAAATTATCTCCTACCAGTGCATAATCGCAGGATTTGCATGATCTACCTCCACACTTAAAGGGACATAATACTCATATGCTTAATCACTTGAAACTGATGCAGCATAACTGTAAAAAGCTGATAGGAAAATATCACCTGAGCATCTCTATGTAAAAAAGGAAGATATTTTACCTCACAATTTCCTCAGCTCAGCAGAGTAAGTTCTGTGTAAAAAGTTATACTCAGCAGCCAATCAGCATCAACAGTGCTGAGGTCATGAACTCTTTTACTGTGATCTCATGAGATTTAATTGTAAACTTCCTTACACTGAATAGGGAAATAAGATGAGAGTGCACGAAAGCTTGCTCCTTCCGCTGTCCCGGGACAGACATACTGATTTGTTGCTTAGAAGTCCTTTACAATGGGATGTGGCTACTGAGAAACATTTGAGGTAAAATATCTTTCTTTTTTACATAGAGATGTTCAGGTGATATTTTCTAGTCAGCTTTTTACAGCTATACTGCATCACTTTCAAGTGTTTAAACATTTGGGTATTATGGCCCTTTAAAGAAGCCAGCTTTCTTAGATAACCAATTACTACTATTGCTGGCTCTGGTGTTAACCTTAGCGCTAAAGTGTTTTGTTATCTTGTCTCCTATAGTGTCTGATCTACATGAGATGAAATTGCAATTAGTGGAAATTGTTTCCAGGTCTTTATCTCTGTCTAGAAGGGGGCATTCTCTTTCTAATAATATTACACATTTTATTGAACTGTCTACTATACTTAGTAATACAATTAATACCTCTATGTTCTCCACCATCCTTCCTTTTATTTACAATTTTATCCTTGAGTAGAACATCTCTATTAAATCCTGATACTTGTTCAGACAATCTCTCTAATTCATGTACATCATAACCCCTATCAATGAGGCATGTTGTTAGATCATTGGCATGTCTCCAATAGTCACTTAAGTTAGTACAATTTCGTCTCAGCCTAATGTACTGGCCCTTTGGTATACCTTTCTTTAAATGGTTCGGATGCAATGAATCTGCTCTTAATATGGCATTACCTGTTATCTCCTTCCTGTAAACTTCTGTAACTATATTTTCTTCGGTATGGCAAATTGATACATCCAGATATGGTATATTAGTTTCTGAAGTACTGTAAGTAAATTTCAGATTGCCATCATTATCATTCAAATAGTGTATGAGGCTATCAAGTTCTCCATTAGTGTCCCCCTACTATAAGTATATCATCAATATATCTAGTATACAGTTTAATATCACCTCATAAGATGTTACTTTCACTGACGATCTTCCTAATCTAGCTGTGGTGTCTATCTGTATGCTGTGCCTTTGTTTTTTTTAATGCAAGTATTCAATAAATTTAACTTTTAAATTAAAGGAATCTCTCCCTGCCGTAGCTTCACTGAGACTGTGACATTGTTGCTTTATGTTTCTACTAGGGGTGTGGAGAGCCATAGCAGTCTCAGTGTTGAAGCCCTCACTGGTGTGACTTACCCGGTGTCAAAACGAAGCTAGACGCTGTAGGTGAATCAGGCGATACACGGTAAGCGATTGCTGTGGAAACACATTAGGATCTCGTCTGGAGGAAAACTTTTACTTTTCAAGATCGCAACCACTGTGGTAAGCCTTAAAACGTATAATATTTCTTGAGAGCATCTGTTGAAAGTATTTTTACTAACCTTGTTATATCTGCATTAGTGGGACTCTTGAAATGAGTTGTTTTTATGCGGAAAGCCTTGTACTGGCGTTTACACTCACACTTACACAGTCTAAAAAGCATGGATATTAATGTAAAAAGAGGGAGCGCCAACTATAGGCTAAAGAATCAGATTAACAGAATTAATCAAAATGATATTTAAAATACATTTAATACATTCACATAAACTAGGGTACCCTATGTACATATAACAATTAAAAACAATAGAGTAAGTACCCCTCAGGAGAGAGGGGAAAACCAAAACATATAAACACAAAAAGAAGTTGTATTAAAAGTCCCAAATGATATAAAAAGTCTTAATAAGTGATGACATCCTTAACAAATGTCCTGTGTAACAGATCCTGTGCCCTTGTGAATCCAATTATAATCCTATGAGTATGATGGAGTATCCAAAAAATCAAAAATAAAATTAAAATAAAAATAATAATCAAAAATATAAAAATACAAATAAAAATAAAAATTGGAGAAAAGTGAATCAAGTGAAAAAAGTGCAAAACATTGATAAGAAATCCAATGGGATCCAATAAATGCAGTACCTGTGAAAACAAAAATCACATAGTGCAATAACGCTAATGTAAATATAAACTTAATTGAAAACAGGCTTACCCTATATGTAAACTCGAGCAGTGACTACTTATAACATGTATATCATAAAAATAAAATAAGATATCTATATAAAAATGATTTTATAAATAGCATTAAAAAACATTAAAAAAAACTGTAAACACGGTGAGAGGTAAAAACATATTGATGATTCACACTAAGTGAAATTATAAAAAGTGAAAGTATAAGAGATATTAAAAGTATAAAAAATGAGAAGTGAATCAAGCTGTGGAAGGGGGAGTTATATCAATACTTTGGAATTGAGATTTATTTAAAAACTAAAGCTCTATCATAATAATTAGTTAAAAATATGGAAGACTTCAAAATCAGCATTTAGGCCCTGTGGATATATACTATCTATGTAAAAAATCAATTTTGCCTCGGCCTGTAGTAGTCTTTTACCATAATCTTCCCCTCTCCATTGTTTTTGTACTTTGCATATAGCCATATATTTGAGACTTGTATTTTTGCCTCCATGTTTCTCTTGAAAATGTTTGTATAGTGGGACATCATCTCTATTATGTTTAATGGCTAATAAGTGTTCTCTTATCCTGTCCTTGACACTCTGTGTTGTCTGTCCAATGTATTGGGGGCCACAACCACATTTTAACAGATAGATTACCCCTTTGTCCTGACATCGAATGATATCATTGATCTTAAAAACCTCTTGGCTAATATTTGATTTAAATGTGTTACCCTTGACACCATGCTGACAGGCTTTACACCATCCACAAGGGAAGAAACCTTTTAGTCTCTCCCCTTTAATATTGGTCTCAAATAGTCTCTTTTCTGTGCCCAGCTAGCATGAATCTGGTTCTCTATCATAGATATATTGATGATATTTTTATGATATGGCAAGGCACTGAGGAAGACTTGAAATTCACAATAGAAGTAATGAACAAAAATGAACAAAACCTCAAGTTTATTTATGAATTTAGCCATACTAATATAACATTTTTAAACCTATTTATAGAGATATAAAATGGTAAAATCAAAACTTCCACCTTTTTCAAAAAAATCGACTGTAACAACTACATTCATCAATCAAGCTGCCATCACCATCATTGGAAAAATAACATACCAAAGGGACAATTATTAAGAGTTAAGAAAAAATGTTCAAAGGCAGAAACATGGTTGGAACAGTCGAGTCTTCTGAAAGACAGATTTGTGGAAAGAGGTTATTCAGAGGATGTGTTAGAGAATACCATTAAAAGTGAGAATCATATTCTAATTGAACGTATAATTAACAACAATTGGTACCTATTGAAACAAGATAATATAATAGGTGATAAGTAATGCCCCTAAATTTATCTATCGTAAATCTGAAAATCTCAAGACAATGCTAGCACCAAGTCTACAAAAAACAGAAAAGAGACTATTTGAGACCAATATTAAAGGGGAGAGACTAAATGGTTTCTTCGCTTGGGGATGGTGTAAAGCCTGCCAGCATGGTGTCAAGGGTGACACATTTAAATCAAATATTAGCCAAGAGGTTTTTAAGATCAATGATATAATTCGATGTCAGGACAAAGGGGTAATCTATCTGTTAGAATGTGGTTGTGGCCTCCAATACTTTGGACAGACAACACTGAGTGTCAAGGACAGGATCAGAGAACACTTATTAGCCATTAAAAATAATAGAGACAATGTCCCACTATACAAACATTTTCAAGACAAACATGGAGGCAAAAATACAAGTCTCAAATATATGGCTATATGCAAAGTACAAAAACAATGGAGAGGGGGAGATTATGGTAAAAGACTACTACAGGCCGAGGCAAAATTGATTTTTTACTTTGATAGTATATATCCACAGGGCCTAAATGCTGATTTTGAAGTCTTTCATCTTTTTAACTAAATTATTCTGATACAGCTTTAGTTTTTAAATAAATCTCACTTCCAAAGTATTGATATAACTCCCCCTTCCACAGTTTGATTCACTTCCCACTTTTTATACTTTTTATATCTCTTATACTTTCACTTTTTATAATTTCACTTAGTGTGAATCATCAATATGTTTTTACCTCTCACCGTCTTTTACTGTTTTTTTTTTTACTGTTTTTTACTGTTTTTTTAATGCTATTTATAAAATCATTTTTATATAGATATCTTATTTTATTTTTATGATATACATGTTATAAGTAGTCACTGCTCGAGTTTACATATAGGGTAAGCCTGTTTTCAATTAAGTTTATATTTACATTAGCGTTATTGCACTATGTGATTTTTGTTTTCACAGGTACTGCATTTATTGGATCCCATTGGATTTCTTATCAATGTTTTGCACTTTTTTCACTTGATTCACTTTTCTCCAATTTTTATTTTTATTTGTATTTTTATATTTTTGATTATTATTTTTATTTTAATTTAATTTTTGATTTTTTGGATACTCCATCATACTCATAGGATTATAATATGATTCACAAGGGCACAGGATCTGTTACACAGGACATTTGTTAAGGATGTCATCACTTATTAAGACTTTTTATATCATTTGGGACTTTTAATACAACTTCTTTTTGTGTTTATATGTTTTGGTTTTCCCCTCTCTCCTGAGGGGTACTTACTCTATTGTTTTTAATTGTTATATGTACATAGGGTACCCTAGTTTATGTGAATGTATTAAATGTATTTTAAATATCATTTTGATTAATTCTGTTAATCTGATACTTTAGCCTATAGTTGGCGCTCCCTCTTTTTACATTAATACCCATTTTTTTTTTGTTTTTAGGGGTCTCACTTTGGGAGTTTGTATCTGTTTGGATGTTGGCGCTGTATATATACTTTTAAACACTACAGTCTAAAAAGCAGTTGAGCTATCATCAACAAATAAATAGTCTAAACATGAGTATGAATGATGTGGTAGAGAAAAATCAGAAAAATCTTTATCCTCAGGATGACAAGATCTCCAGACGTGCTAAAGATGGTATTGGGATATAAGATTTCGAAATTTAGGTGCTGAGGATCAATAAAAGGAATCAACCTCTGTAATGAATATTTAAACGGCCATTCAAAGTTAAAATTAATATTACATAATTCTGCACTATGTTTTTTTTCGTATGCGCTTTCTGTTGACTTTGATGGGGAGAATACATTAATAACGCGTTTGTGATATTTGGTTAGCTCAAACTTTTTACTTTCAACTTATAATATGCATGCAACCCTGTCCCTTCGTGCACAAAAAGATTAGCAAAGTTTATGCTCAAGCAAAAGCACCTAATAGCCACCACTTATAATCTGGCCCTTAAATTTAATTAAAATGATTTTTCTTCTTTTCAGGTACTTGAGTCTGTGCAAAGATAGAGAAAGCCGGAAGGTGACCGATGATACTTGTGTAGCAATATTATATCATAATGTGTTTACTTATTGGTTTTATTTTGGTGCCTGTGACTTTTTGCAGAGTTTAGATGCACGGACCCAACAAGTTTTAATTATTGTACACAAACTACGGAGAGACTAGATTTGGAGGATTGTATCTGAGTTAAGTTATTTAGGGATCTTTTGTATTTGTGGCATGTGTACAATGGGATAGACATGTGCGATTCAATTCTGTCCGAATCGAAATTCGGGCGAATTTGTCGAATTCGGAAATTCGGATCGATTTGAATTTCCGAATTGCAGTAGTGCCGAATCTACCGAATAAATCTGAATCGATTCGAATTTATTCGGTAGATTTGGATGGCCATGTATTACACTAGTATTGTACAGTATACTAGTGTAATACACAGCACATCCCACTTAACACTTACCGAAATTCGGAAATTCTGAATCGATTCGAACCGAATCGAACCAAATCGAACCAAATTTTTCACGAATCCGAAAGAATCCGAATGAATCCGAAACGAATCCATTCAATTTCTTCCAAATTCGAATTGATCCGAACCGAAATTCGAATCAATCCGAATCGATCCGAACCGAACCAAATTTTTCGAAGCTGCACATGTCTACAATGGGACAGCCGTAGCTAATTCATTCATAACAGCACTCAGGTTACTGATATAGATATTGTTGATTGTTTGCGATCCTGCTACACAGCATCTTTTTCTTATATGTACTTTTAAGTGTTTTTATTATATATATTTTATTATTATTATTAGTAAAAGTTCAGTTTTATTTGTGGGGCAACCTTATAAACGTAGGATATAGTGATTGTTAATAAGTGCTTGATTTGTGCTTCTTTTATTACTTGCTTCTGTTTATATATTATTGTATTGGCCCCGAGCACTTCCTACCAGTGGTGGGTTATATTTGGATAATAACTCTTAACACACAATACAGAGTGTACATATTATTTGTTCACATAGACATGTTTTGTTATTTTTATTTTTTATTTTTTATTGAGGTAGCAATATCACAAGGCGCTAGCGACACACTGGCAACATTATCCAATTGGTTGTGCATCCCGTGCTCTAGACCGCTCTCTATTCTAATCAGAGCCTTTGGTCCCGCAACCGCCTCTGGGAATCTAACCATGGGCCCCACCTCCAGGCTGAAAACCTGCAAAATGACGTAATAGGGGGGGCATGGTTAGGTTCCCAAAAGCGGTTTCAGTGCCCTCGGCAGTTATTGCATTATCTGAATAGTCGGTGTGTCCATGAGGGACAGGATGCACAACCAATCAGATAATGTTGCCAGTGTGTCGCTAGTGCCTTGTGCAATATCACATAGGTACATACAAAGTAGACATCTTGTCAAAACTTGTCACAAATAATAGAGATAAAGACAGAGTTCAAAACATTATGGAAGTTTGCATAATGCTCATTAAAGTCAGTTGTAATTGGCTCCCTCTTTTTATTTTTGCTATTTTCGTGCTTGTGCGCACCTCCCATGACTGCCAGGGCCGCAGTTGGGTCCAGAAATCACAAAGTTCAAAGGAGGACAGATGAACTAGTATCCCTCAAACTTGTGCAAAGTAACTAGTAGAATTATTAATGTAAGGCAAACCATCAAATATCAAGGAGTACTTAAGTATACATAGTAACATGTTCTGTGTTACGGCCAAAGAGACATAGACATTTTTTTTGGTTATTAATCCTTTGCTGAGCCATTTCCACTCCTGTGCTAAGCTGTTTTGCAGTTTTTACATGCTGCTCATATTTAGGCCTTATTTTATTTAATTTTTCAAGGAACATTTACATTAGTTTTCGTTAAACAAATGTAAATGTTCCTTTGCTACAGGTGAAAAAAAAAAAGTGAAAATTCTTACCTCTAGCGTGCTGGATAGCCACGCTAATCCTGATCCTTTTTCTCAGCGGATCTCAGGGCCTGCACTAAAAGATCTTCACCTTTAGAGCAGGCCCTGGGTTATTTCGCGCAAAGCCTCCTATTAGCGTGCGCCAAGGCTCTGTGAAGAAGGATCAGGATTAGCACGGCTCTCCAGCGTGCTGCATATAAGTATTTTAACCCCTAAGGTAATATAAAAGAAACAAATGCATATTTGTATTGGCTTCAGCATTAAATTTTTAAAGTGTGCCCTAGGAAACATTGATCACCCCTGTTATGTTTCCCCTACCAACGAAATCCATAACTTTCTATCAGGTAGATTATGCGCGCTATAAGTTTTTTAACGAACACAACAAAAGTTGCGTTATTTCACCCTCCACAGCGCAGCCATTACAAGTTTTGAAACAGCCGGCTTGTGCATGCGATATGGTTGCGTTGAGCTCCATCCCGCACAAAATACAAAAACTGTTTTAACGTGCTCGTGTACGCTTTCCCCATAGACATCACACCTGAAGCGCGGAATGAAAAAGCTCCGTAACACAGCCCCATTGATGTCTATGGGGAAAAAAACCCATTTAAACCTAACACCCTAACATAAACCCTAAGTCTTAACACCCCTAATCTGCTGTCCCGACGTCGCCGACACTTACATAATGTTATTAACCCCTAATCTGCCACTCCCGATATATCGCCATCACCTAAATAAATCTATTAACCCCTAATCTGCCGCTCCTGATATCGTCACCACTATACTAAAGTTATTAACCCCTATTCCCTTGCACCCCAACATCTCCCACACTATAATAAATCTATTAACCCCTATTTCGCCGCTCCCTGACATCGCCGCCACTAAATAAAGCTATTAACCCCTAAACCTCTGGCCTCCCACATCACTACCACTAAATAAACCTATTAATCCCTAAACCGCCAGCCCCCCCCCACATAGCAACAACCTAAATTAAACTATTAACCCCTAAACCTAACCCTAAACCTAACACCCCTAACTTTAACATAATTAAAATAGAGCTAAATTAAATTTACAATTATTAACTAAATAATACCTATTTAAAACAAAATACATACTTACCTGTAAAATAGAACCTATGCTAGCTACAATATAACTAATGGTTATATTGGTTGTAGCTAGCTTAGGTTTTATTTTTATTTCACATGTAAGTTTGTATTTATTTTAACTAGGTAGACTAGTTAGTAAATAGTTATTAATTATTTACTAACTACCTAGGTAAAATAAATACAAATTTACCTGTAAAATAAAACCTAAGCTGCCTTACACTAAAACCTAACATTACAAAAATAAAAAACACTAAAATTACAAAAAATAACAAACGAAATTATCCAAAATAATACAAATTATTCCTATTCTAATACCCTTTTAAAAAAATAAAAAACCCACCCCAAAATAAAAAACCCTAATCTATAATAAATTACCAAGGGCCCTTAAAAGGGCCTTATGTAGGGCATTGTCCTAAAGATAACAGCTCTTTTCCTACAAAAGAAAAACAAACACCCATCCAAAAATACAATCTCCCACCCCCCAAACACACAAAATAAAAATAAAGTAAAACCTAATCTACCCATTGCCCTGAAAAGGGCATTTGTATGGGCATTGCCCTTAAAATGGCATTCAGCTCTTTTTCATGCCCTTAAAAGGGCATTTAGCTCTTTTATGAAACCCCTAATCTAAAAATAAAAACTCACCCCAAAACGAAAAAAAAAACATTACACAAAATAACAAACAAATTATCCAAAATAATAAAAATGATTCCTATTCTAATACCCATTTTAAAAAAAACACCCCAAAATAAAGAAACCTAATCTAGAATAAACTACTAATAGTCCTTAAAAGGGCCTTTTGTAGGGCATTGCCCTAAAGATATCAGCTCTTTTTCTGAAAAAAAATACAGACTCACTAACATTACAAACCTCCACCACCCCCCCCCCAACCCACAAAATAAAAAAAAAATATCTAAAAAAACTAATCTACCCATTGCCCTGAAAAGGGCATTTGTATGGGTATTGCCCTGGAAAGGGCATTCAGCTCTTTTAAGAGTGCCCACTCTAATCTAAAAAAAAAACACCCAAAAAACCCTTAAAAAAACACTAACCCCTCTTTAGGTACTCACAGTTGTTAAAGTCCCAATTGAATGATCTTCATCCAGGCGGCTCCATCTTCATCCAGGTGGCTCCATCTCCATCCATTGTGGGACCGGCATCTTCTTCATCCCTGTGGAGGCGGAGCAGCGATGATTCAAATCAGCCAATAGAATGAGAGCTGCTTAAATCCTATTGGCTGATTTGAACAGCCAATAGGAATTTAGCAGCCCTAATTCCTATTGGCTGATTCAAATTTTTCAGCTAATAGGAATGCAATGGTACCCCAAGTATAAAAGGAGTACCTTGCATTTCAATCCTCAGTGTGCGACGGACGATTGCATGAAGAGAACCTCCACGTTGGATCGATGGACCTCTGCCTTGGACCTCCGCTTGGACCTCCGCCTTGAACCTTCACCTGGACCTCAACCTTGGACCTTTGCCTGGACCTTTGCCTACACACATCGCCGCTCCGCCTCCCCAGGGATGAAGAAGATGCCGGTCCCATGATGGATGAAGATGGAGCAGCCTGGATAAAGACCTCTTGCCACCATGATGTCCGGACTTCAGGAACTGTAAGTGGCTCTTCGGGGGTTAGTGATTTTTTAAACTTTTTTGTGTGTTTTTTTTTTAGTTTAGGGTTTTGGCAATGCCCATACAAATGCCCTTCTCAGGGCAATGGGTAGCTTAGGTTTTTGTTAGAGTTAGGTTTTTTATTTTGGGGGGTTGGTTGGGTGGTGGGTTTTACTGTTGGGGGTATTTGTGTTTTTTTACAGGTAAAAGAGCTGTTTAATTTAGGGTAATGCCCTACAAAAGGCCCTTTTAAGGGCTATTGGTAGTTTATTGTAGGCTAGGTTTTTTTTATTTTGGGTGGGCTTTTTTATTTTTATAGAGCTATTATATTAGGTGTAATTCTTTTTTATTTTTCAGTGTTTGTTATTTTTTGTAATTTAGTATTTTTTATTTTTTGTAATTAGATATTTTGTATTTTTGTATTTAGTGCTAGGATTTTTTTTAATGTGTATTTTGTTTTTTTTAATTGGTAGTTAGTTTATTTTTAGTTTAATAGTTATATTAGTTTAATTGTTAGTTTAAACTTAGCTTTTTTAATTTGACAGGTAAGTTTTAATTTAATTTAAGATAGGGAAATTGTAATTTGAATATAAAGTTAGAGGGGGACGTTAGGTTTAGGGGTTACTAGTTTAAATTAGTTTATTGGGATGTGGGGGCTTTCTGTTTAGGGGTTAATAGTTGAATTTAGTATATTTCATTGTGGGGGGCTTGTGGTTTAGGGGTTAATAGGTTTATTATAGTGGCGGCGGTGTTGGGGAGCGGCAGAATAGGGGTTAATATCTTTATTATAGTGTGGGCGATGTTGGGGTGCAGGGGAATAGGGGTTAATAAATTTTATTAGTGGTGGAGATGTCGGGAGCGGCAGATTAGGGATTAATAACTTTAATATAGTGTTTGCGATGCGGGAGGGTCTCGGTTTAGGGGTTAATAGGTAGTTTATGGGTGTTTAGTGTACTTTGTAACACTTTAGTTATGAGTTTTATGTAACAGTTTTGTTGCATAAAACTCATAACTACTGCTCTCAGATGGCGGTACGAATCTTGTCGTTATAGGGTGTAACGCAAACTTTTTAGCCTCACCGCACAACTTGTAATGGCTGCGCTATGGAAGTCCCATAAAAAAAATATATTTTACGTGTGCGGAACTGACGTTTTGTTTACATGCTAAAAGGCTTGTGGTACAGCTATACCGACAAGACTTGTAATGGCTGTGGTGCTGTTTTAACGCTAAAATTACAATTTTTCAGCGTTAAAACACAACCGCAAAATTTGTATTCTAGGTGTATGGGAGTCATATCACCCTTGCACGGACCCCCCCTCCATTTTCTTAGAGAATTCCCTGTAGGGTAGCCGCTGTTAGCGTCAGAAAGGTTTGTACTTCTGATCAGTGAATGATAAATAATTGGACCCTAAGGGCTAGAATACAAGTTGAGCACTAAATATCATTTGCATGTAAGCAATATTAGCGTCCACTTTGTAATACCAACAAGTAAATCGCAAGGCATATACATATATATTTACATTGCGATCTATGAGAACACACAATTCCCATAAATCACAATGTAAAGACACTTTTCAGTGCCATTTTTTTTTCTAACACCCCACTCCCACTACCTTTTAAAGCTTTTTTTTTTTTATTAAAAATCTTTAATGCCCTCTATTTTGAGGGCATTTGGGGCACTTTTAGAAAATTAAGCAGAGATCAGATCTGTGGTTAATTTTCTGAGCGCTAATTGCTACCGCAAGCTCGCAGCAGCAATAACCAGACACTTGTTGGCTGGTTATTGATCGCGCTCCTGCAAACGAGCAAATTTGCCCGTTTACGGGAGCACGATAATTTAGCACTCCACTAGTAATCTAGCCCTAAGACTTTTATAATTTCATCTTTTCACTAATGCAAACTCACCTCAATTCTCTAGTAAACAGCGTCTTTAGAATAACATAGAAATGGAAAAGAATGTTGCTAATTTCGGTCATACCTTTCATAAATTAAATTATCTGCTATTTTGCCTTTGTTTAGAATGGATGGTAAAATATACGGTGTGTGTGTATGTGTATATATACTGTGGGTGTATATATATATATATATATATATATTCATCAGTACCATTTCTAGGAGACGCTTGAGTGGTTTAATGCATTACTGCAAAAACCCTTAAACCTCAAAGGTGCGATCTGCCATAAACGCCTTTTCCTCCCTAAGATAGGGAGAGACCACGGCTTCATTCTTTACTGTTGGGAAATACAACACCTGGCCACCAGGAGGAGGCAAAGACACCCCAGCCAAAGGCTTAAATATCCCTCCCACTTCCTCAATCTCCCAGTCATTCTTTGCCTTTTATCACGTTAGGAGGTGGCAGAGAAGTGTCAGAAGATTTGGAGAGTCCTGAAAAAGGGTATCTGCCCTTCGTGATAGGACTGAAGTTTTAAGTAGTCATGTCAACCTCTCAGTAAGAGTATTGATGAAAGTCTAGAGATGCAGGGAAAGTTTTTCTGCAAAACCATCCAGACTACTGCTAACAGCTCCTAAGCAATCAGTGTTGATGAGTTTCACTGCCTGCTTTCTCTCACTCAAGTCCATGTCGGGAGCGCTGCTATAAGACTGTCACACTTGAGAGGCTGTGTTCTGTTCAACAGCATGGATCCTGGAGGTAAGATCATTTCAATTTTTACACATAAAACGCTATAACAGGGGCAAAGTGTTGCTCCTTTATACCTTGATAGGATCAAGGGTTAATATCCTCTGAAGGGGGTTTATAAAACAGTTTGGGTTAATTAATCAGTGTATTAATTATTTACATGCTGCTTTGTGTGATATTTTTCCTGGGCTGATAGACTGTGTAGTTTTTACTGAAACAAACAGGCTTCACTTTTAAGTTTCACTTCCGTTTTTGAAAGTGTTGCACAGCTACTATTACTTGCTGTACTTGTAATAACAGGGGAAGTACTGTCTTGCACTCCATGTGAACGGGTGTGGTCTATGTTCATTTCCTCCATTCCAGCTGAGACTTGAACCTGAGGAGAGCGTTTCCTCTGTTAACTGTCTGGGTCTAGGAGGTGGTGAGTGCCCCAGCCATTGGGAGTATAATGGTGCAGTTTTCTTTAATAAAAAAACGTTTTTATTTGTGTCCTTCTGTGGGTATAACCTGAGCTGTGGAGGACTCTGACATGTTAGAAGGTACTCCTCCTGTACTAAATCATACCTGTTTATATTGTGAGGAGGCCATGGTTTTTCCGCACACTCAATTATGTTCCACATGCATTAACACCGTTATAAAGTCTAAGAAGGGAGACAAGCCTGCTAAGGCTCTTAGTCCCTCTGAGCCATCTACCTCTCAGGACTCGGCATCCCGTGAGATTACAACCCTTGCTACATTATCCATTCCACATGCAGTTCCCTGTAGCACATCTAATCCTCAATCCGGAGGGGGCCTTCTTCCTGCGGACTTTGCCGTGTAGTTACAAACGACGGTGTCTGAGGCCCTCAGTGCATTACCTCGCTCAAACAAATGCAAGAGAAAGGTTAAACATAGCTCTCCTGACCCGGAGTCATCTAAATATTTATCGGATTTAGCTATTATGTCCCAGTTATCCGATGATGAGTTAAGCTCTATAGCTTCAGAGGGTGAACTTTCTGGGTCGGAGTCCTTAGCGTCTAAGCCTTCTGCTGCGGAGGAACCATCCTTTAGATTTAAAATTGAGCACTTGCGTTTTTTATTAAAGGAGGTTCTGTCTACGTTAGAGGTTCCAGAGGCCGCGCTGCCTGAATAACCTATGATACCTATATTAGACAGAGTTTACGAAGACAGAAAAGTTCCTTTTGACTTTTCCTGTGCTGGTTAAGATGGTGAACATTATTAAGAATGAATGGTAAAGAATTGGTTCTTCCTTTCCCCGTCGTCTACTTTTCAAAAGTTGTTTCCGGTCCGGACTATCAACTGGATTTGTGGGGCTCAATTCCTAAGGTGGATGGTGATATCTCTACGCTTGCTAAACATACTACTATACCTCTTGAGGCTAGTTCTTTGTTCAGAGAGCGATGGATAAGAAAATGGAAACCTTTCTGAGAAAGATGTTTCAACATACAGTATTTTTGTTTTAACCGGCAGTTGCCGCTGTTGCCGGAGCGGCTACCTACTGGTGTGACTCTTTGACAGAACTCATTGAGGGGGAGTCTCCCCTCGAGGATATTCAAGACAGACTTAGAGCTCTGAGAATTGCTAATTCTTTTATCTGTGATGCGAACATGCAAATTATACGCCTAAATGCAAAGGCCTCTGGCTTTGCGGTCCTAGCCCTCTGGGAACTCTGGTTGAAGTCTTGGTCTGCGGATATGACTTCTAAGTCCAGACTCCTTTCTCTTCCCTTCAAGAGAAAGATTTTATTTGGTCCAGGCCTGGACTCCATTATTTCTACGGTTACCAGAGGCAAGGGTGCCTTCCTACCGCAAGATAAGAAGAACAAATCTAAGGGACAACAATTTTCGTTCCTTTCGTTCCTTTCGTTCTGACAAATCCCAATGACAACAATCCTCCAAGTCTGAGCAACCCAAGAGTACTTGGAAGCTGGCTCAGTCCTGGAATAAATCCAAGCAGAATAAGAAGTCAGCCGAAAACAAATTGGCATGAAGGGGCAGACTGTGTAGGGGCATTCCACTAGAGCAGTGGCTTCCTCTTGGGCCTTTAAGAACGAGGCCTCTATGGATCAGATTTGTAAGGCGGCTATCTGGTCCTCCTTACATACTTTTTCAAAATTTTACAAGTTTGATGTTTTTGCTTCAGCTGAAGCAGCTTTCAGGAGAAAAGTTTTGCAGGCTGTAGTGCCCTCAGAATAGGGTCCGCCTCTTCATTTTTGTTCCCTCCTGCTATTCATTCAGTGTCCTCTGGATCTTGGGTATAGTTTTCCCAAGAGTAAGGAATGAAGACGTGGACTCTCCCTATCTTAGGAAGGAAAACATAATTTATGCTTACCAGATAAATTTCTTTCCTTCCAGATAGGGAGAGTCCACGGCCCCCCGCCCGTTTTTTCTTGTCTATGGGCAGTCCCCTATTATTTATTTTATTCTTCTGGCACCTTTTATACCCTAATGTTTCTCCTACTTTTCCTTGTTCCCTCAGCATAATGACTGGGGTAATAGGGAAGTGGGAGTGATATTTAAGGTTTGGCTGGGGTGTCTTTGCCTCCTCCTGGTGGCCAGGTGTTGTATTTCCCAACAGTAAGGAATGAAGCCATGGACTCTCCCTATCTGGAAGGAAAGGAATTTAATCTGGTAAGCATAAATTTCATATCTATATTTATAAGCGATATCGGTCTGTAATTGCCTACAAGGTCTTTTGCTTTCCCAGGTTTTGGGACAACTGTAATTAAGGCATCTAGAAGGGATGCTGGGAGAGTATTACCTAGATCAATGTCAGTGAAAAGTGAATGTAAGTGTGGGCTAATCTGCTCGTGGAATAGTTGGTAAAATTTCGCTGTAAGTCCATCTGGACCAGGTAACTTGCCATTGGGTAGTGCCCTAATTACAGAGTTGATGTCTTGTAAAGTTATAGGAGAGTCCAAAAATTGCTTGTCTTCCTCTGTGATAGAGGAAGTTTCTACAGTTGTTAAATATGCTGCTACTTTGTCTAATTCTTCGGGAAATATTGCGTTCTTTATATTATATAGATTTGTGTAAAACGATATAAATGAATTGGTAATCTCTTCATTTTTGGATGTAGTGCTACCTGAGGGTTTGGTAAGAGACCTAATGAATGTAGAGTATCTTTGTTTTTTAAGTGACCTGGCCAAGAGACGGCCCGCCTTGTTGCTTTCCACAAAGAATTTTGCTTTAGTAGTTAAGGCTCTCATATGGGCTTTTTGGATAAGAAATTTATTTAGGTTTTCCCTTGCTGCAGTAAGATTAGAAAGCTTTGCAGTGGAAGTGGGATCTGCTTTAGGCAGGGCCTCCTGAATAGCCAGGTCACTTGTCAACGAGCTGAAGTGGGTTGATTGGAGTCTACGCTGTATAGCATTATATTTTATCAGTAACCAGGGCCGCCACCAGTGGGTACTACAGCAGAGTGCTAATTGAGCATGGGAAATGTTATTACAAGGAGTAAAGTATTAGCATTTGAGAGGATTTCTGAGTGTGCACTAAACCACTATGCACAGTGTGAGACAGACTTGGCACTTTGTACAGTGTGTGCCTGAGTCAAATGGCAGATCACTTTCATTTGCAGAGAAGGTAGGACTTACTTAGCAAAATGTTTTTTTTATTTCTTTGTGCAATTTTGGATTGTAACTTCAGTGTGGTAGTAGTTGTATGGTGGGGCCAGGGGTCCATAAAAACACTTTTTTTTTAGCAGCAGTGTATTTATGATTATTTGACAATTCTATATTTAAAACCATGCAGAAATATTTCCTCCTCAATACACAAATGGTAGGTGCCCTTTTGGCAGATATGTATTTATATATATATATATATATATATATATATATATATATATATATATATATATATATATATATATATATATATATAAAATGCATGTCACACACTGTTGATTTAGGGGATGTAAGGTGCATAAATGTTTCCTCCTGTGGGTGTCTGTGTTTGTCTTTGTGCTTTGATTTATATCTCTATGAGTGTGTATGTGTTTTTTTTCTGTGGGTCTCTCTGTGAGGGTGGGTGTGTATGTCTTTGTGAATTTTCTGTGGATGTCTGTGAGGGTGTATGCATATGTCTTTTAGCTTTTTCTATGGGTGTCTCTGTGAGGGTGTGCGTATGTTTTGTCTTTGTGTATTTTCCCTGGATGCCTCTGTGAGGGTGGGTGTGTATGTCTGTTTTCTGTGGATGTCTCTGTGAGGGTATGTGTGTGTGTGTGTGTGTATGTATGTATGTCTGTGTTTTCTGTGGATGTCTCTGTGATGGTGTGTGTTTTCTGTGGGTGTCTCCGTGAGGGTGTGTGTATGTCTTTGTGTGTTTTCTGTGGGTGTCTCTGTGTGTGTGTGTCTTTGTGTATTTTCTGAGGCTGTCTCTGTCGGTGTTTCCTTGGGTGTATGTGTGTCTGTCCATTGTCTGTTCCCTTTTAGGACATTTTGGCCTTACTACTGATTATTCACATCTTTCTACAGACTTTGAGACTGGGGGCCTGATCAATGGTGGGGGGGGCCTGATCAATGGTTAAGTCAGAGGCCCCAAAATTTCTAGTGGCGGCCCTGTCAGTAACCCCCAGATATAGCATTTGTATGCCTCCCAATTATTCGCGAACGACATGTCCTCAGGTTTGTTTAGGTAAAAATTTCTACTGTGGATTTTTTAATTTCCTCTACTGTTGCATGATTGGTAAGAATAGTGTCATTAGGTCTTCAATGAAATGTATGACTGGGCTTGCTAGACCAGTTGAACGTAGTGGACACCATACTATGGTCGGACCAAGAGGTATGGGATATTTTGGATTGTATAAGTTGTGATAAAAGTGTCTGACTGCACAGGATGTAGTCCAACCTGGAGTATGAATGTTGCGGGTAAGAAAAGAAGGTGTAATCCCTCTTATTAACGTGTACTATTCTCCAGGTGTCAAATAGATTAACAGATTGAAGGGCTGTACAATTATTTCTCAGGACATTATTGCGTAAATATGATTTCCCAGTAGAAGTGTCTAGTGTTGGGGTCATAGGGAAGTTAAGATCACCTCCTAAAACAATTGGGCCCTTAGCAATATCTAATATTGTGTTAACCAGTGATTTGAAAAAATGGGGAGTAGGCCTGTTTGGAGCATAAATGTTGGGCTGCCATAATATAATCCAACTAATATTAGGATTATACCCTCTTTATCTATATGCTTTTGGAGGGTTCAAAGGGGGTGTTACGCCTAAAAGATATGCTTACTCCATTTTTCCGATGGGGGCCTGAGCTGCAAAAATGTTTATCATAGTATCTCGTAGAGAGTGAAGCTTCATTGTACTTTCTAAAGTGGGTTTCCTGTATCATGACAATGTCTATTTTCTTTTTATAGAAGTCATGATAAGCTATAGAGCATTTTTCCGCTGAGAGAAAGCCTTTAACATTCTGGGTCGCTATGTGTAGTGTGCCCGCTTTTTGATAAGGTGGTTGGGCCATTACTAATTAAAGAGTTTGTGAGAGCTATACAGAAGAGCCAAAGAGAGCTGAGTAGGATACTAGGGTAAACAGGATACTAGGGTAAACACACGTAGGGGAATAAAAAAAAAAAAGGGGGAAAACAAAAACAAAAAAACAGTAACAATTAAATATATATAATAGCAAGGGGAAGGATATCTGCTCAAATCTTTTCCAGTTCAGGGATCGTGACAGTTCTAGAACCGCACTAAGCTGGACTGTGTATCAATGAAAGACTTAGGAGCTTTCATACAAGCCGGGTGTCAAGGAAATTAAAATCTATGTGACAAGTATTTAGATAGAGATGAGTTCTCAATCTCTAAGGTAAAAGGGCAGCACATTAGTGCTTGAGGCCTTATTGTGGTCTCCTTAATTAACTTATTCTGTATCAAAATGTTAGATCTATATTGACAAGAAAATGCTATGTACAGGATAAAATAGTTACTTTTAACATGAAACAGTATTGACATAACATTAACATTCTACTTTCATTAAAAAATCTCATTGTCCTAGAATGCAGTTATACATAATATACAGGATCCAGGGCAATCGAGTAACAAGTATAATCATATAACAGACTTCAACTTATATTAAATAAGTCATATTCACTGTGCAAAGTGGAATTAAGGCCTAGTGTTGGACAGATGTGGTGAACTGAGTTTTCGGGAATAGTCTGCATTGTCAGTGGGTATGTGATCAATATGTTGCAGTACCATCGCCAGTAATTAAGCAGCAGTCTAAGCAAACAAGTGGACAGTTATAGTGTTGGAGGGTTCAGATCCGGATTAGTTTTATAGGTTTAACTAAGGATATAAGTGAATTTGTAGTGTAATCTATCTAGATTAGTTATTGTACTATGTGCTATAACTAGCGTCCTACTCTTGCCCAGAGAGTCCACCATTCTATGCAGAGCTAAAAGACATCTAGATAACAATACGTTGAGCATCAACAATTTAAAAAAGCCCTTGAAAACATTCTTGAACTCAAATCAGGAACATCAGCTACTTAGCAAATTGAAAACGAAATTGAGTCTTTTAGTAATGTGATAAATTAGTCTCCGCTTTGTGTATGTCTACATGTCATCCGACAGGTAGACGTCCAGAGGAGAGTAATATTTCAGGACTACAAGTAAACAACCTGCAAACAAAGAGCATAATAAAAGAGAAATGCAAACTGAACAATCATAGTTACTCATCCAGGGGATTCAGTGTCCATTCTTTCCACAGTGGATTAAGGGACTTGTCTGCGTTTGTTCTGCTTGGACGAGAGATCAGGTCCTGGTCTTCTCTGTGGTTTAGGGCTAATCTGACCATTTTGTTGTTTGTGCAGGGTATTAGAGTCTCCTTTGCTAGGTTGTGGAATGTTCATATTGCAGAATTTATCCATGTCAGATAAAGAAGTACACTCCATCTTCTTGCCATTTTTCATTGTGATCACTGACGTAGGGAAGCCCCACCTGTAGGGAATATGCAGTGAGCTTAGGTGTGAAGTGAGAACCTGAAAATCTATTCTTTGCTGCAAAGTTCTTAAAGAGAGATCTTCATATATCTGTATTTTATGTCCTTGAAAGCTTATTGCTTGTCTTTTTCTTGTTATATTGTATATCTCTTCTTTTTGCCTATAATTTTGGAAATTAACTATAATGTCTATTGGCGGAGAATCATCCGAGGGTTTTGGTCGCAGAGCTCAATGAGCTCTGTCAAGTGGAATTACATTGTTGTCTTCAGTGTTATCTTCTATAATCTCGGTGAACAGGGCCTGCAGATAATCCTGAATTTCATTATTCAAGACTGTTTCCGGTACTCCTCTAAAGCGAAGTTTACCACGTCTGGAACGATTTTCCAAATTGTCTATTTTGTCTTCCAACTCAGCTATACGTTGATACTGTCGGGTATGGTTGGATGAAAGGCTCGCTATTTTTTGTGATACCACATATTCATGTTCTTCTAAGGAGTCCACTCTATGTCCTAGGTCATTGATCTCCTTCTTTAGATAGGCGCATTCATCCTTTATACAGGACTTGACCTGTTCAATCAAAGCTTCCATAGCTTTATACGTAATTGGAGTGTCGTCTTTGTGTGTCTGAGCTGAGGGAGATAGGCAGCTGGCGTTGCTTGGTGTGTCAGCTTGTTCAAAAAGAAAGTGTGGGGGAGGGATAGCGCTAACGAATAGCTGAGAGCCAAAATATCTAAAAAACTCTAATGAGATAGTACATTACTAGTATAAATAAACAATAAAAATCGAATTAAAATTAGCGTGTCTACGTAGCCAAAAAAAAGAGGAATTGGATATATATGTACAAATAAATCAATATTTATTATAACAATATAAGATAAATTCTAACATAAATTCTAACAGATAACTCCTATAAAAGATGCCGGCATCAGGTAAAAAATGAGTGTATCTAAAAGACTGCAATGAGAGTGACTATCTGAGGTTCTCAAATAAACAAAATTATTAGCAGCATATATGACTAGACAGA
Organism: Bombina bombina; assembly: GCF_027579735.1. Lineage (NCBI taxonomy): Eukaryota > Metazoa > Chordata > Amphibia > Anura > Bombinatoridae > Bombina > Bombina bombina. Next base: position 492,271,255 of record NC_069501.1, on the reverse strand, counting down.
ATTATTAGCAGCATGTATAACTAACCAGAATTATTGGCAGCCTATATGACAAAAACAGATAAAATAACTACAAAGTCTATTAAAAAGTCTATTAAAAAGTGCTTGATATCAGTATTCCCAAAATGGAGCTGATCCGTGGGTGATAATGTTTACCAGTGTGATCCGTGGGTGGTAATGTTTACCAGTGTGATCTCCTTAGGGGGTAATGTTACCAGTGTGTCAATTCAAAGACCGGGTAAAAACGGAGTGATATGAGAAGTAACTTTATCTTCTTTCTGTATGGCTTTCCTCCGTTTTTTTAGCCTGTTTTTAGCCAGTATCTGTCCGTCCTCCGCAGCAGGTATCCAGCGTGTGGAAATGGTCCCAGAGGGATCAAGTTCCGGGTTAAAGTTCAGTTCAGATTTCCAAATAGTAAAGCGCCGTTGTGCAATATTTCAGCCTATGAATGATAGACCTTTAAAAAGCACTCTGGGTTCGTTTTCTGTGGGTCCTGGGGCAGGAATTACACATACAGAGACGGCTCACCTGTGATCAGTGACCGCTCAATGTACCTGTCCTATCCACCAACGATACCTCAGCTAGTAAAGAGATATAAAATGTATCAAGGTTTAGTAAGCAAGTTCTACGCGTTTCAGCCTCCAGGGGCCTTTATCAAGATGCTTACTAAATGTTTAGGCCATTTTAAATAGCCCTCTCTCTTTTCTCATTGGATAATACCCAGCCAATAGTGAATAAGCTATTGGAGATATGTGAATCATTGTGTTACAAACGTTACACTGTTTTGTTAATTCATATGTTTACACTTGATTTTAAGTATTTGATTCATTTGATACAATAAATCCAATCTTGGCAACCTCTTATTGAATATGGAAAAAATATAAAAAATATAAAAGTTATTAAAATATATATACGGAAAAAATATATAAAAATATATGTGTGTATATAAACAACAAATATTTGAGAGGATTCTATCTCTACTAAGTTTCTAAATGGTTTTGGTAGTTATATGTGTGTGTTAATGTGGTGGTGTTAGAGATAGCGAACATTTGTACAAAGTAATAACAATTTCATGAAGTTTGTGCAAAATTAGGAATTAGTTTAAAATGAAAATAATAATAAATTATATATAAATTATATAAATAAATTCAGCTTCCTTTTTTAGTAATACATTGTTGATATATCAACAATGTATTACTAAAAAAGGAAGCTGAATTTATATTTAATTTTAAAACCCTCCACCCCCATGGCCTGAACTACGAAATGGATCTTAGTAGGCTAATATGAAAATCCAATTTTTCAAATTTTTCAAAATAAGAATTTTAAATAATCTTTTTATACACATGTATGATTTTATATTTTATAATACATATGTATATATTATTATTTTCATTTTAAACTAATTCCTAATTTTGCACAAACTTCATGAAATTGTTATTACTTTGTACAAATGTTCGCTATCTCTAACACCACCACATTAACACACACATATAACTACCAAAACCATTTAGAAACTTAGTAGAGATAGAATCCTCTCAAATATTTGTTGTTTATATACACACATATATTTTTATATATTTTTTCCGTATATATATTTTAATAACTTTTATATTTTTTATATTTTTTCCATATTCAATAAGAGGTTGCCAAGATTGGATTTATTGTATCAAATGAATCAAATACTTAAAATCAAGTGTAAACATATGAATTAACAAAACAGTGTAACGTTTGTAACACAATGATTCACATATCTCCAATAGCTTATTCACTATTGGCTGGGTATTATCCAATGAGAAAAGAGAGAGGGCTATTTAAAATGGCCTAAACATTTAGTAAGCATCTTGATAAAGGCCCCTGGAGGCTGAAACGCGTAGAACTTGCTTACTAAACCTTGATACATTTTATATCTCTTTACTAGCTGAGGTATCGTTGGTGGATAGGACAGGTACATTGAGCGGTCACTGATCACAGGTGAGCCGTCTCTGTATGTGTAATTCCTGCCCCAGGACCCACAGAAAACGAACCCAGAGTGCTTTTTAAAGGTCTATCATTCATAGGCTGAAATATTGCACAACGGCGCTTTACTATTTGGAAATCTGAACTGAACTTTAACCCGGAACTTGATCCCTCTGGGACCATTTCCACACGCTGGATACCTGCTGCGGAGGACGGACAGATACTGGCTAAAAACAGGCTAAAAAAACGGAGGAAAGCCATACAGAAAGAAGATAAAGTTACTTCTCATATCACTCCGTTTTTACCCGGTCTTTGAATTGACACACTGGTAACATTACCCCCTAAGGAGATCACACTGGTAAACATTACCACCCACGGATCACACTGGTAAACATTATCACCCACGGATCAGCTCCATTTTGGGAATACTGATATCAAGCACTTTTTAATAGACTTTTTAATAGACTTTGTAGTTATTTTATCTGTTTTTGTCATATAGGCTGCCAATAATTCTGGTTAGTTATACATGCTGCTAATAATTCTGTCTAGTCATATATGCTGCTAATAATTTTGTTTATTTGAGAACCTCAGATAGTCACTCTCATTGCAGTCTTTTAGATACACTCATTTTTTACCTGATGCCGGCATCTTTTATAGGAGTTATCTGTTAGAATTTATGTTAGAATTTATCTTATATTGTTATAATAAATATTGATTTATTTGTACATATATATCCAATTCCTCTTTTTTTTGGCTACGTAGACACGCTAATTTTAATTCGATTTTTATTGTTTATTTATACTAGTAATGTACTATCTCATTAGAGTTTTTTAGATATTTTGGCTCTCAGCTATTCGTTAGCGCTATCCCTCCCCCACACTTTCTTTTTGAACTAAGGGTGTACTTTATGAGGTTAGCACACTCCATATTGGGATTAGCTAGGAGAGCAGAAGTGTAGTATCCCTAATCACACTCTACATTTTTAGCTTGTGTCAGCTTGTTCGTCTTCATCCTGAGTATGTGGAGGTTCAACGTCTTTTTTGTTAGACATTAGGTCTGATTGTTTGAAGAAAGCATGTACTGCTCCCTGACTGGTCTGTGGTGCTTTCTGTAATGTATCCAAACCAAGGAGGTACAGGTTGCTGTATATATGGACAGGTATTATACACAATATAGTGACCCAGCAGGGGCTTGTGAATCTCAACTCGTGAACACTGTGCCCCCAGGGGAGTTTACCCTCACAGGGCGATCACGGGAAAGGGCAATTGGGATATGACCCGTCACCATTCAAAGTGATGGCAAAAGGAGTGGGGGCACAGGTATGTGTATAGCAGAGACTTGACACAGGAGTGATCGGCAGTAACTTTAAATTGTACCTTGATGTACTTAATGCTGCAGTTATGGCTTTTGGATCTGTTAGGCAACTGCTATTTAGCCTGCTAGAGCCAATGATAATCTCTCAGCTTGCAAAGTAAGAAGGTCTAGCTAATTTCCCCTTCTTTTCTGAAGGCAGGGATCGTTGTTATAGGATCAGTTCAAGTAGTGAGAGGGCACCATTTTGTTTAGAAAAAAAATGCGTTACATCTAGGTATGTTGGTTAGTGCCTCTACTCTACATCCAGTTTAGTGATCAGGCAGACAAAATATAAAAACTGTAGATGGGGCCCAAGTAAACACTGTCTTGATAAGAGTGCTCCTGTAATAAAACACATAGAAACACCCAGCACTCACCAGCTAGCTCACAGCTAAGATAAAATCACAACTGGAAAGGTTAGTCACCGCATCTGGCCAAATGGGAAAGCTCAGGCACCACGTCAAGGTCCTTTCCATAGCCTGAGTCCCTAACACAGGCACACCATCATGCGAGCTCACAGAGCCAAACAAACTGTAATAAAGCCTATGTGCTGGCAAATAAAAAGTCTGTGAGTCGTGCCTGTGCCCGTGTCTCTAATTTCTTATCTAATGATCGGTGCATTAAGGGGGAGAGCACATTTCTGCTGTAGTCATATTATATGCCCAATATTGACAATATTACCAGCGGATGGTTGTCACGGATCTCCTTCAGAAGCGCTGATAGAAGTTCAGCCCCATGTACTGCTTTTGGTTTGATGAGCGGCAAAGTCCGTTGCGGGCCTCAACCTCGGCAGCCTGTTTCCTCAGTAGTTCAATCGCTTCCGCACACTGAGCATCACTCTGACCTCGGTATAAGACCGGTAAGCTACGATCTACATTTTCATGTGTTAGGTGCTAGATTTATGAAGCTTTACTCGCTATGTGCTTTTAGAACACCCGGCTTGTATACAGAGCTTTAGTACAATGCGGCGATTGCAGTCAGCCGCTCGCTCCGCCCCCCCCCCCTGGTAAGCATAAATTATGTTTTTGTACCTGTCTATTGATCTACAAAGATAAAGAAGAAAAATGAAGGAAAATGCCCTAGATTTATGAAGACTGATGTTTTCAAGGGGTCGTGTAAAGCTGAGATCATGTTCAAAATTCATTGAGCCTCGCTTCATCTATATTTTACACAGTTTTGTTAGTCAGAATATCTGCCATTATTACAAATATGTGTGTAAGGAGTGCCAATACCTGATATCTCACACATCAAGGAAGAACTGCTTACAACACAGAAAAACAATAATAACAACCACATTACTTGGCTAACGCTTGCAAAATGGTTTATGTAAATATTTGTCATAAAATGTTTGCATGTCTGTTTTGTTATGGTAAAGTTGTTCTGAAGGATATAGGCTGGTTGTTGGCGTTCCGGAGTGTTCTAGAAGCATGGCCTACAGTTAGGTCCAGCTGCCCTCTTTCCCCTTGTCTCTTCTCATTTTTGTCTTTTTTTCTTTTATTTCTCTTAAACTGTTTGCAAGTTTTCTTTGTGCATATATTAGAGTGGACTGTTTTATAGAGGATATTTTTTGTTTCTATCCCCATTTTTTCTGCAAGATTTTGAGGCATTTATTTGATGCTGGTATCCATCACAGTGGAACTTGTTTTAGATGTCTAAAAGTGAACGTCTACAAGATAGATGCTGCACTATTAATTGTAATGGAGAGTGTATGTGACAAGCTGCAGGCAGGGGCGGAACTACCGGAGATGCAGAGTTAGCGAATGCGACCGGGACCAGACGGTCCCTCCCTCAGGGGGGCCCCGAGTTACATCAGCACATGAAAAAGGTGTTTTTTTTAAAAAAAAAAAAATTGTTGTTTGTTTCAAGAATTCCAAAACTTTCTTTGACCCACTTCTTTACTAGTTTGACCTACGGGCTGCGGCTGCCTGTGTTACTGAGTCTGACAAGCTAAGAGGAAGGCTATTGGCGCAGCGCAACTCAGCCGTCCGGAACTTCCAATTTTGGCTTCTTTGGTGCGCAGCTCATCCTGACTGATTGCACGTGTAGTCTAGTTAGTAGAAGTCTGCAGCGCGGTTGCCGCAGCAGTGAGCCAGTGACTGGCTGTCCTGGCACTTGCAGAGGAAGCACTGAGTTGAGGTAGGGGCCAGGCGAAGCCCTCAGATGATGAGCTCAGGCTGAGGGGGGTCGAGGAGGGCCCGCGGAGTGCTGGGTGGCTGAAATCATTTCTGAACTGTGTCTCATTGAACTGTGTATGATACTGGATACCGGCTTACCCATTTGGAAAATAAGCGTGTTCAGAAGTTAATTGGCTGTTAATATTTATAAGATTTATTTGTGATTTCTCCAGAATCATTTATTCATTACTGACCTACCTTCTGGGCATGTCTGGTTCATTTGGAACCCTAAATCATTGGCAAATAACTGAAAAAGTGTTCATCAGGCTCCTAATTGTTTTTCAATAGGACCTGACATCATAACATGGAGGGATTCTTTGGAGCACTGCACCATCAGTGTGACATACACTATAAGATCAATACAAAGTTGAGATATGAGACACACACTATGCTGTTACCTGTATTAGCCCCAGCTGTATGATATTCACTATCAGATCTATGTTAGGTACAAATGAATGACCCTATTTAGGTCCAGATGAGCTTTATATCTGCAGCAGTTGTATGACATTCACTATGATACACATTTAATTTCCAATTTTGTGATTCTTAATAAGCTTTGTGCGCTGAATGATAGTGACTGTGTGGTAACTGCATCAGCTATATAAATAAATATGGTGGGAGGTTTTTCTGTACAGCCATCTTTGGAAACCCTGCCTCCATATTTGTAAAGTAAATTCATACACTCTTCTTACACTGTGAGCCCTCCCTTGTGCCTGTGTGTGTGTGTGGGCGGGGGGGGGGGGGGCAAAGAGATGTCAGGCATAATCCAGCTGTGCCCTCTCTGAACCGACTGATTATAGAGCCAGATGGGGCCCCTAGAGGTGCCAGCCCCTGTAATTACACCCTGAGGACAAGTATAATACTACTTCTGGCCAGAATGGACAGCTATCTTATTCAGACATATGTTCAAACACACATTATTATGATCTTTTAGTTTATTGTGAACATTTAAGGTATCATATCCAGGGGCTACTAATATCTTCACATTCCACAGGTACATAAGAAATGTTCATGCTCTGCATATGTTTATCTATAAAATAAAATCTGATATTCCATATACTGCAATTTATAAATATAGTCAGACTGCTTGGGACTTTAGTGTCCTGAAACATTGTTTTCTCCTAGCTCTAAATAATATTAACTGGACATTATTTTTGTTATTTTGCCTAGTGTGACAATTACACATGTTTTGCCTAGTGTGACATTTAATTGGGATCAATGTTTTAAAATCTTTTTTTGGAAATCCAGTGACATTTTAATGTTACCATTATTAGTATGACATTTTTATGTGTGCCAAAATGTTTGTCCTTGTGCTGTGTCACAATCTGGCACTCCCCTGTGCTGTGTGGCACACACTATGGCAATGTTCCTGTGTTGTGTGACACATTTTGTCACTGTCCCTGTGTTGTATGACACCCTCTGGCATTGTAACTTTTATTAGTACATTAAAATCTTGATATGATCCGGTGCTGCAGTCTGACATGGCTGTGCCTTTGTATGTCCTCAGAGATGACAGCCTGTCTGTCCCTGTCCTGTATGACTGCAACTAATACTGTCCCATGTGACTGCTACTGTCCCGTGTAACTAATACTGTCCCGTGTATCTTTTACTCTTCATTGTATTAATATATATATATATATATATATATATATATATATATATATATATATATATATATATATATATATATATATATATATATATATATATATATATAAAACATGGAAGGGAACTGCACTCCAAGACCGGATCAGGTACACATCCTGTGACTCAGTAACATCCAGCCCTGGGTGCTAAATAGCACTCCAAAAAAGCTGTGATGTCACCAGAGCCACAGGCAGTTAACCCCAGTCCGGAATGGGTGCAAGAACCAAGGGAGATTACAAATAAAAAGTAATACAACACATAGAAACACCCAGCACTCACCAGCTAGCTCACAGCTAAGATAAAATCACAACTGGAAAGGTTAGTCACCGCATCTGGCCAAATGGGAAAGCTCAGGCACCACGTCAAGGTCCTTTCCTTAGCCTGAGTCCCTAACACAGGCACACCATCATGCGAGCTCACAAAGCTAAACAAACTGAGAACAAAGAAGGGGTGCACAGGTGGCTGTAATCACCCATAGAAAATACAAAACATGGAAGGGAACTGCACTCCAAGACCGGATCAGGTACACATCCTGTGACTCAGTAACATCCAGCCCTGGGTGCTAAATAGCACTCCAAAAAAGCTGTGATGTCACCAGAGCCACAGGCAGTTAACCCCAGTCCGGAATGGGTGCAAGAACCAAGGGAGATTACAAATAAAAAGTAATACAACACATAGAAACACCCAGCACTCACCAGCTAGCTCACAGCTAAGATAAAATCACAACTGGAAAGGTTAGTCACCGCATCTGGCCAAATGGGAAAGCTCAGGCACCACGTCAAGGTCCTTTCCTTAGCCTGAGTCCCTAACACAGGCACACCATCATGCGAGCTCACAAAGCTAAACAAACTGAGAACAAAGAAGGGGTGCACAGGTGGCTGTAATCACCCATAGAAAATACAAAACATGGAAGGGAACTGCACTCCAAGACCGGATCAGGTACACATCCTGTGACTCAGTAACATCCAGCCCTGGGTGCTAAATAGCACTCCAAAAAAGCTGTGATGTCACCAGAGCCACAGGCAGTTAACCCCAGTCCGGAATGGGTGCAAGAACCAAGGGAGATTACAAATAAAAAGTAATACAACACATAGAAACACCCAGCACTCACCAGCTAGCTCACAGCTAAGATAAAATCACAACTGGAAAGGTTAGTCACCGCATCTGGCCAAATGGGAAAGCTCAGGCACCACGTCAAGGTCCTTTCCTTAGCCTGAGTCCCTAACACTTGCACCCATTCCGGACTGGGGTTAACTGCCTGTGGCTCTGGTGACATCACAGCTTTTTTGGAGTGCTATTTAGCACCCAGGGATGGATGTTACTGAGTCACAGGATGTGTACCTGATCCGGTCTTGGAGTGCAGTTCCCTCCCATGTTTTGTATTTTCTATGGGTGATTACAGCCACCTGTGCACCCCTTCTTTGTTCTCAGTTTGTTTAGCTTTGTGAGCTCGCATGATGGTGTGCCTGTGTTAGGGACTCAGGCTAAGGAAAGGACCTTGACGTGGTGCCTGAGCTTTCCCATTTGGCCAGATGCGGTGACTAACCTTTCCAGTTGTGATTTTAGCTTAGCTGTGAGCTAGCTGGTGAGTGCTGGGTGTTTCTATGTGTTGTATTACTTTTTATTTGTAATCTCCCTTGGTTCTTGCACCCATTCCGGACTGGGGTTAACTGCCTGTGGCTCTGGTGACATCACAGCTTTTTTGGAGTGCTATTTAGCACCCAGGGCTGGATGTTACTGAGTCACAGGATGTGTACCTGATCCGGTCTTGGAGTGCAGTTCCCTTCCATGTTTTGTATTTTCTATGGGTGATTACAGCCACCTGTGCACCCCTTCTTTGTTCTCAGTTTGTTTAGCTTTGTGAGCTCGCATGATGGTGTGCCTGTGTTAGGGACTCAGGCTAAGGAAAGGACCTTGACGTGGTGCCTGAGCTTTCCCATTTGGCCAGATGCGGTGACTAACCTTTCCAGTTGTGATTTTATCTTAGCTGTGAGCTAGCTGGTGAGTGCTGGGTGTTTCTATGTGTTGTATTACTTTTTATTTGTAATCTCCCTTGGTTCTTGCACCCATTCCGGACTGGGGTTAACTGCCTGTGGCTCTGGTGACATCACAGCTTTTTTGGAGTGCTATTTAGCAGCCAGGGCTGGATGTTACTGAGTCACAGGATGTGTACCTGATCCGGTCTTGGAGTGCAGTTCCCTTCCATGTTTTGTATTTTCTATGGGTGATTACAGCCACCTGTGCACCCCTTCTTTGTTCTCAGTTTGTTTAGCTTTGTGAGCTCGCATGATGGTGTGCCTGTGTTAGGGACTCAGGCTAAGGAAAGGACCTTGACGTGGTGCCTGAGCTTTCCCATTTGGCCAGATGCGGTGACTAACCTTTCCAGTTGTGATTTTATCTTAGCTGTGAGCTAGCTGGTGAGTGCTGGGTGTTTCTATGTGTTGTATTACTTTTTATTTGTAATCTCCCTTGGTTCTTGCACCCATTCCGGACTGGGGTTAACTGCCTGTGGCTCTGGTGACATCACAGCTTTTTTGGAGTGCTATTTAGCACCCAGGGCTGGATGTTACTGAGTCACAGGATGTGTACCTGATCCGGTCTTGGAGTGCAGTTCCCTCCCATGTTTTGTATTTTCTATGGGTGATTACAGCCACCTGTGCACCCCTTCTTTGTTCTCAGTTTGTTTAGCTTTGTGAGCTCGCATGATGGTGTGCCTGTGTTAGGGACTCAGGCTAAGGAAAGGACCTTGACGTGGTGCCTGAGCTTTCCCATTTGGCCAGATGCGGTGACTAACCTTTCCAGTTGTGATTTTATCTTAGCTGTGAGCTAGCTGGTGAGTGCTGGGTGTTTCTATGTGTTGTATTACTTTTTATTTGTAATCTCCCTTGGTTCTTGCACCCATTCCGGACTGGGGTTAACTGCCTGTGGCTCTGGTGACATCACAGCTTTTTTGGAGTGCTATTTAGCACCCAGGGATGGATGTTACTGAGTCACAGGATGTGTACCTGATCCGGTCTTGGAGTGCAGTTCCCTTCCATGTTTTGTATTTTCTATGGGTGATTACAGCCACCTGTGCACCCCTTCTTTGTTCTCAGTTTGTTTAGCTTTGTGAGCTCGCATGATGGTGTGCCTGTGTTAGGGACTCAGGCTAAGGAAAGGACCTTGACGTGGTGCCTGAGCTTTCCCATTTGGCCAGATGCGGTGACTAACCTTTCCAGTTGTGATTTTATCTTAGCTGTGAGCTAGCTGGTGAGTGCTGGGTGTTTCTATGTGTTGTATTACTTTTTATTTGTAATCTCCCTTGGTTCTTGCACCCATTCCGGACTGGGGTTAACTGCCTGTGGCTCTGGTGACATCACAGCTTTTTTGGAGTGCTATTTAGCACCCAGGGCTGGATGTTACTGAGTCACAGGATGCGTACCTGATCCGGTCTTGGAGTGCAGTTCCCTTCCATGTTTTGTATTTTCTATGGGTGATTACAGCCACCTGTGCACCCCTTCTTTGTTCTCAGTTTGTTTAGCTTTGTGAGCTCGCATGATGGTGTGCCTGTGTTAGGGACTCAGGCTAAGGAAAGGACCTTGACGTGGTGCCTGAGCTTTCCCATTTGGCCAGATGCGGTGACTAACCTTTCCAGTTGTGATTTTATCTTAGCTGTGAGCTAGCTGGTGAGTGCTGGGTGTTTCTATGTGTTGTATTACTTTTTATTTGTAATCTCCCTTGGTTCTTGCACCCATTCCGGACTGGGGTTAACTGCCTGTGGCTCTGGTGACATCACAGCTTTTTTGGAGTGCTATTTAGCACCCAGGGCTGGATGTTACTGAGTCACAGGATGTGTACCTGATCCGGTCTTGGAGTGCAGTTCCCTTCCATGTTTTGTATTTTCTATGGGTGATTACAGCCACCTGTGCACCCCTTCTTTGTTCTCAGTTTGTTTAGCTTTGTGAGCTCGCATGATGGTGTGCCTGTGTTAGGGACTCAGGCTAAGGAAAGGACCTTGACGTGGTGCCTGAGCTTTCCCATTTGGCCAGATGCGGTGACTAACCTTTCCAGTTGTGATTTTATCTTAGCTGTGAGCTAGCTGGTGAGTGCTGGGTGTTTCTATGTGTTGTATTACTTTTTATTTGTAATCTCCCTTGGTTCTTGCACCCATTCCGGACTGGGGTTAACTGCCTGTGGCTCTGGTGACATCACAGCTTTTTTGGAGTGCTATTTAGCACCCAGGGCTGGATGTTACTGAGTCACAGGATGTGTACCTGATCCGGTCTTGGAGGGCAGTTCCCTTCCATGTTTTGTATTTTCTATGGGTGATTACAGCCACCTGTGCACCCCTTCTTTGTTCTCAGTTTGTTTAGCTTTGTGAGCTCGCATGATGGTGTGCCTGTGTTAGGGACTCAGGCTAAGGAAAGGACCTTGACGTGGTGCCTGAGCTTTCCCATTTGGCCAGATGCGGTGACTAACCTTTCCAGTTGTGATTTTATCTTAGCTGTGAGCTAGCTGGTGAGTGCTGGGTGTTTCTATGTGTTATATATATATATATATATATATATATATATATATATATATATATATATATATATATATATATATATATATATATATAGTTGTGCCCATAAGTTTACATACCCTGACAGAATTTATGATTTCTTGGCCATTTTTCAGAAAATATGAATGACACATAAACTTTTCTTTCACTCATGGTTAGCATTTGGCTGAAGCCATTTATTATCAATCAACTGTGTTTACACTTTTTAAGTCATAATGACAACAGAAACTACCCAAATGACCCTGATTAAAAAAGTTTACATACCCCAGTTCTTAATACCGTGTATTGCCCCCTTTAACATCAATGACAGCTTTAAGTCTTTTGTGGTATTTGTGGATGAGGCTCTTTATCTTCTCAGGTGGTAAAGCTGCCCATTCTTCCTGGCAAAAAGCCTCCAGCTCCTGTAAATTCTTGGGCTGTCTTGCATGAACTGCACATTTGAGATCTCCCCAGAGTGGCTCAATGATATTGAGGTCAGGAGACTGAGAAGGCCACACTCACTTTATTCTGCTGTAGCCAATGATAGGCTGACTTGGCCTTGTGTTTAGGATCATTGTCATTTTGGAATGTCCAAGTACGTCCCATACGCAGCTTCCGGGCTGATGAATGCAAATATTTTCCTCCAGTATTTTTTGATAACATACTGCATTTATCTTGCCATCAATTCTGACCAAATTTCCTGTGCCTTTGTAGCTCACACTTCCCCAAAATATCAGCGATCCACCTCCGTGTTTCACAGTAGGAATGGTGTACCTTTCATCATAGGCCTTATTGACTCCTCTCCAAATGTAGCGTTTATGGTTGTGGCCAAAAAGCTCAATTTTGGTCTCATCACTCCAAATGACTTTGTGCCAGAAGGTTTGAGGCTTGTCTCTGTGCTGTTATGGCGTATTGTAAGTGGGATACTTTGTCACATTTGCGTAGTAATGACTTTCTTCTGGCGACTTGACCATGCAGCCCATCTTTCTTCAAGTGTCTCCTTATTGTGAATCTTGAAACAGCCACACCAGAGTCCTGTATTTCACCTGATTGGCCTTCTCAATTACTTGGATATCTTTTTTTATATCTCTCTCCTGTTTTATACAGTTCAACTACCTTTTCCCGCAGATCCTTTGACAATTATTTTGCTTTCCCCATGACTCAGAATCCAGAAACGTCAGCACTGGATGAAAGATGCAAGGGTCTGTCAGGAGTCCAGAAACTCATTGATCTTTTATACACACACACTAATTACAAGCAAACAGATCACAGATGAGAATGGTTACCTTTAATAGCCATTCAAACCCCTTTGTGTCAACTTGTGTACAATCTATCAGGCCAAAATCACAAGGGTATGTAAACTTTTTTTTGATCATTTGGGTAGTTTCTGTTGTCATTATGATTTAAAAAGAATAAAGACAATTGATTGTCGATTGATAATAAATGGCTTCAGCCAAACACTAACCATGAGTGAAAGAAAATTTTTTGTGTTATCATTCATATTCTCTGAAAAATGCCGAAGAAATCATAAATTCTACCAGGGTATGTAAACTTATGAGTACAAATATATATATATATATATATATATATGATTGATAATCTAAAAATACGGATCCGGTGTATATCCAAATGGATTTTTCAAATGATAGCAGGCACTCAGAGAAAAGGTTCAACACCTTTATTGTGTACACAGCTACTCAAGTCTTTTGTATTTCCACAGGTCTATGGTGGGGGAGGAAGCCTTCTCATATCTGTGTGCTGCCCTGCTGCTGGGCAGATTGGACTCAGTTTTTTTTTTTTGGACTGTTTTTTATTTTTCTTTGCTGCAAAAAGAAATATGGCACTTTTCTGGGTATGGGGACTGTAAAATCTATGTGGGGATTTTATTGGCAGTATGTGGGCACTGTGAGACACTTTGGAGGAGAGGCAATGAGGCCCTTTTATCAAGCTCCGTATGGAGCTTGTGGGCCCGTGTTTCTGGCGAATCTTCAGACTCGCCAGAAACAGCAATTATGAAGCAGCGGTCTAAAGACCGCTGCTCCATAACCCTGTCCGCCTGCTCTGAGCAGGCGGACAGGAATCGCCACAATTAAACCCGATCGAGTACGATCGGGTTGATTGACACCTCCCTGCTGGGAGTCTGCAGGGGGCAGCGTTCCACCAGCAGCTCTTGTGAGCTGCTGGTGCAATTCTGAATACGGAGAGCGTATTGCTTTCTGCATTCAGCAAGGTCTTGCGGACCTGATCCTCACTGTCGGATTAGGTTTGCAAGACCGTTGTTAAATAGGCCTCTGTGTTTGTGCAGCGTTATTTGCTGTGTGTGTTGTTTACATACCAGCTTTTTTGTGATAAGTTTTATGGCGGCCGGTCTTTTGGTTATGCCCACAATTAGGAGGGGCAGTTTTCTGAGGCGGCAATTAAGTTGTGCGCCTTTCCGAAGCTCTGTTGGTGTTCCGGTCTGTGTGGAGGTTGCTGGTGGTGTTGTCGGCTAAAACGCCTTGGGGCTTCTTTGCTCTTCTTCTACTGTTTGGATCCGGATTGTTGAGTATATTATCCGGCTTTAGGAGGTTAGGTAAGGCTCCTCAGCAGGTTGTGTTAAGGTAAGGTGGCTGCCTGTAGATTTCAGAGGTTTTTTGTTAGATATTTTTCATTTTGGAAAGGAAACAGAATTTTTGCAGGAAAAAAGTTGTTCTTTTAAAATTTAAAGGGACGGTAACGTTTTTAAATTTTCGGAAGCCATTTTGATTTATTTTTGGTAAAGATGGATCAAGGGGCTTTCCAAGATGTTACATGTAGCTTGTGCTTCTAATGTGGAACCTCCAATCCCTTTTTTGTACATCATGTATTGATAGGACATTACATTTTAGGGATAGGCTTTTTGAATCTGAGCCATCAGTAGCTAAGGCGGATGCTGTTCAGGGGTCTCCCATCCAGGATATGCCGCAGCTTTCTCCTCAAATGTTCCATAATTTAATTTAGTGTCTTCTCATGCAGTGCCCAGTGTTTCTTCAGTTACTCCAGTTGGGGTTTACTTGCAGGACATTACTACCCATATATCTTCTGCGGTAACTGATGCCCTGGCGGCTTTTCCTATGTTACAGGGGAAGCGTAAAAGGAGATATAAGGATTCAGTGAGTAAGGTATCTGAATCAGGTGTGGCTATGTTGAATGTTTCTTCTCATAGGTCTGAGGGGGAGGATTCTTCTATAGCGTCTAAGGGGGAAATTTCAGACTCGGATAGTATAGTTCCTTCTTCTGATGCTGAAGTGGTAACTTTCAGGTTTAAGCTTGAGCACCTCCGGGTGCTACTCAAGGAGGTTTTGGCAACCCTGGATGATGCTACGGTTGTAGTCACTCCAAAGAAATCCAGTAAGCTGAACAAGTATTTTGATGTTCCTTCAGCAGTGGATGTTTTTCCTGTTCCAGACCATGCTTCTGAGATTATTGCACGAGAGTGAGAGAGGCCTGTGATTCCTTTTTCCCCTTCTCTGATTTTTAAGAAAATGTTTCCAATTGCTGATTCTGTTAAGGAGTCTTGGCAGATGTTCCCAAGGTGGAGGGAGCAATTTCCACTTTGGCTAAGAGGACCACTATTCCCATTGAGGATAGTTGTTCCTTTAAAGATCCTAAGGATAAGAAGTTGGAGGCATTGCTTAAAATGATGTATGTTCACCAGGGGTTGCAATGGCAGCATCCGGTGTGTATTGCTACTGTCACTAGTGCGGAAGCATATTGGTTTGATGCATTGTCTGATTCTATTCAGGCGATACGCCTCCTGAAGAGATCCAGGATAGGATCAGGTGTCTTAAGTTGGCTAACTCTTTTATCACGAATGCCTCTTTGCAGGTCATCAAGTTGGGAGCAAAGATTTCTGGTTTTGCCATTTTGGCTCACAGGGCCTTATGGTTAAAGTCCTGGTCTGCGGATGTGTCATCAAAGTCTAAGTTTTTGTCTATTCCTTACAAGGGTAAGACTTTGTTTGGGCCGGGCTTAGCTGAGATATATTACGGGAGGTAAGGCTCATTCTCTCCCTCAGGATAAGAGAAATAAGACGAAGGGTCGCCAGAGTAATTTTCATTCCTTTTGTAACTTTTCAGGCAAGCCTTCCCCTTCCTCTTCCAAGCAGGAACAGTCCAAGTCCTCCTGGAAGTCCAATCAGTCTTGGGCAAGAGAAGCACTATAAGAAGCCTGTCTCTGACTCAAAGTCAGCATGAAGAGTCTGCCCCTGGTCTGGGAGCGGATCTTGTGGGGGGGGCAGACTTTCTTTTGTTGTTCAGGCTTGGGTTTGGGATGTTCCAGGTCCCTGGGCGGTGGACGTAGTGTCCCACGGATACAAATTTTAGTTCAAGAATTTTCCTCCCAGGGGCAGATTCCATCTTTCAAGGTTATCTGTAGATCAGATAAACAGAGAGGCGTTCTTACTTTGTGTTCAGGATCTTTCCGACCTGGGAATAATAGTTCCTGTTCCAATTCAGGAGCAGGGTCTGGGTTTTTATTCCAATCTGTTCATGGTTCCCAAAAAGGAGGGAACTTTCAGACCAATTCTAGATCTCAAGAGTGTAAACAAGTTTCTCGGAGATCCGTCTTTCAAGATGGACACTATTCGTTCCATTCTTCCTTTGGTTCAGGAGGGTCAGTTCATGACTACTGTGGATTTAAAGGATGCGTATCTGCATATTCCCATCCACAAGGATCATCACAAGTTTCTGAGGTTCACGTTCATAGACAGACATTTTCAGTTTGTGGCCCTTCCTTTTGGTCTTGCAACAGCTCCCAGAATTTTCTCAAAGGTCCTGGGAGCGTTGTTGGCAGTTCTCCGGTTGCGGGGTGTTGCAGTGGCGCCTTATTTGGATGATATTCTGGTTCAGGCGTCATCTTTTCAACAAGCAAACTCCCACACAGAGTTGTTGTTGTCTTTTCTGCACTCCCACTGATGGAAGGTGAATTTAGGAAAAAGCTCCTTGGTTCCAGCTACAAGGGTAGCTTGGGAATCATTATAGATTCTCTAGAGATGAAGATCTTTCTGACAGAAGCCAGAAGAACAAAGATCTTCAACTCTTGTCTTGTCCTTCAGTCCTCTCCTCGGCCATCAGAAGCTCAGTGCATGGAGGTAATCAGGGATTATGAGGATCTGTCTCCGCAAATTGTTCTGGATCAGGTGACAAGAGATTCTCTTCTGTGGTGATTGTCTCAGGATCTCCTCTCCCAGGGAACTGGCTTTCGCAGACCTTCCTGGGTGATTGTGACCATGGATGCCAGTCTGCTGGATTGGGGAGCTTTCTGGGGCTCATTAAAGGCTCAGGGTCTATGGACTCGGAAGAATCAGTTCTTCCCATAAACATCCTAGAGCTGAAGGCAATCTTCAATGCTCTTCTAGCCTGGCCTCAGGTAGCTTCAGCCCAGTTTATCAGGTATCAGTCGGACAACATAACGTCAGTGGCTTACATCAATCATCTGGGAGGAACTTGGAGTTCCTTGGCCATGACAGAGGTAGCCAAGATTATTCAGTGGGCAGAGATCCACAATTGCTGTCTGTCTGCGATCCACATTCCAGGGGTGGAGAATTGGGAAGCCGATTTTCTGAGCAGACAGACTTTTTATCCGGGGGAGTGGGAGCTTCATCCGGAGGTGTTTTCCAGTTTGATTCTCAGGTGGGGGCAGCCGGAGCTGGATCTCATGGCTTCTCGTCAGAATGCCAAGCTCCCAAGGTACGGGTCGTGATCAAGGGCCCTCCGGCTGTACTGATAGATGCTCTGGTGGTTCCTAGGAATTTCAGTCTGGCTTATGTTTTTCCTCCATTTGCTCTCCTTCCTCAGGTCATTGCTTAGATCAGACAGGAGAGGGCATCAGTGATTCTTATCGCACTGAATCTGGTATGCAGATCTGGTGGAGATGTCATCTCTTCCACCTTGGAGTCTTCCGTTATGGAAGGACCTTCTTCTTCAGGGGCCCTTCCTTCATCCAAATCTTGTTTCTCTGAAGCTGACTGCTTGGAGATTGAACGCTTGATTTTATCTAAGCGTGGGTTTTCAGAGTCAGTCATTGAGACCATGATTCAGGCTCGTAAAGCCTGTGACAAGAAAGATTTACTATAAAATATGGCGTAAATATATGTATTGGTGTGAATCCAGAGGCTATTCTTGGAGTAGAGTTAGGATTCCTAGGATTTAGTCTTTTCTCCAGGAGGGGCTGGAGAAGGGTTTATCTGCAAGTACCTTAAAGGGTCAAATTTCTGCTTTGTCTATTTTGTTGCACAAGCGTCTAGCGGAGATGCCAGATGTTCAGTCTTTTTGCCAGGCCCTGGTTAGAATCTGGCCTATGTTTAAGTTTGCTACTCCTCCTTTAAGTCTTAATTTGGTTCTTAGAGTTCTTCAACAGGCTCCGTTTGAGCCTATGCATTTTTTTTTATATTAAAATATAAGTTTGAGTCAAAAGAGACCCTTGACTTTTTGAGGATTAATAACACTGAGGAAACCTCAGTGTCTATAGTTTGGTTGGCTTTGAAAGCTTATATGAGAGGACTCCTCTTATAAAAAGAGTCTCAGAATAGAAAACAGAAAAAAGAGTCCTTGGCACAGCAGTCTGGGTGTGCTTAGGAGGAGGGCTGAGACTAGTGCCTCCTCCTCAGACGTTGTTGAGTGGCAGAACACAAAGGCTCTAATCCGAAATATGGAGTTGGAGCAAACCTCAAAAAATCTTAAATACCTGAAATTGAGATTCTATCACAGTGGCAACAAAGAGGGTCGCTTACTAGCGAATAAACTTCACCAAAAAACACTACTAAACAGAAAACCTTATATACAAACAGGAGAGGGGAGGTGCTATTCGCCTAGGGCCATCGGCAAAGCCTTTGTTGAGTACTACAATAAGCTCTACCAGATCTCCTCTTCGGAGAAAAGGCAAACTCTCCCAAGAGAGGACATAGTGAGGTTTCTACGCAATCTCAATCTGCCTAAGGTCTAAAGAAACCGAAGAACTTTTATCAACCCCTATTACTATCACTGAAGTGATTCAGGTGATTAAGGGGTTCAAATTACATAAAGCCCCGGGACCAGGCGGCTTTTCTTCTATATTCTATAGAAAACTTTTGGTTGAAGTTGGTCCCATTCTGGTTTCTGTTTTTAATTCAGCTCTTCAGACTGGAAATTTCCCTAAAGAATACTTAGAGGCGGAAATTGTGACTATCCCTAAGCCAGGTAAAGACCCGAGCAGATGCGAAAGCTATAGGCCTATATCCTTGATAAATGTGGATATTAAACTATACTCTAAAATCCTGGCGAATAGGCTGGGCAAAGTACTCTACTCTGGTTCATCTGGACCAGGTGGGGTTTGTGCGAGGTCGGCAGAGCTCGGACAACACGTGCCGCCTACTTGGTATCTTTACTAAATCCAAATCTATGGGGCTCCCACTAGTTGCCCTGTCACTAGATGCAGAAAAAGCATTTGACAGGGTGCGGTTCTGAGGGCCTTTGGGTTTCCAGCCCACCTTGTCGGTGCCATTATGGCATTGTACTCTGGCCCTTCAGCCAGAGTTAGAGGAAAAGGGTTCTGCTCTAACTCGTTTGAGATTAGGAATGGGACCAGACAAGGGTGCCCATTGTCCCCCTTGCTCTTCATACTCTCAATTGAGCCTCTGGCAACCATGATTAGACAAGCAAGCGAGGTGCAGGGCCTGTTATCCATGATACTATGCAGAAGCTTGCTTTATTTGCTGACGATCTCACTCTGTTCATTACAGAACCTGAGACCTCAATACCGGTGGTTTTTGAATGTCTACAGAAGTTCGGCGAGATGTCATACTATAGGCTCAACTATACAAAGATGGAGGCCTTGGCATTGAACATCCCCTCAGCACAGCTTTCCTGGCTTAAATAGACTTACCCATTTGGTTGGTCTACAACTAGGGTTGCACCGATACCGATACTAGTATCGGTATCGGTGCCGATACCAAGTATTTGCACGAGTACTTGTACTCATGCAAATGCACTGATACTTATACCGATTCCTTCACTTCCTACCTGTACGCTATCTTGTGGAGTTTTTACAAACTGCAAGTTCCCATTTAATTTTAAGCTGTAATGGAGACTCAACTAAAAATGGTTCACTTCTGTTTGGCCAATAAAAATTGCTGTTGTATTGTTTTATTGTAAGAGAGATCACTGTACCTCGTTCAGACAAACCTCTGAAGTACTGGGCAGATAATAAACTGAGATTTCCAGCTCTGGCTAAAATGGCCCAAAATTATCTGTTCAGCTTAGCATCAAACGACATTACTGATAGCAGAAACAGACATATAGCTGAACATACAGAGATGCTTCTGTTCCTTAAAAAGAACTTGCCACTAACTTTTGAAAAATGATCATTGCTAGATTGCCTGTTATACTGCTAGTTCTTATCTTGCACAATTATGCTCAAAACATACTGTACTCTGAGGAACATCCTTAGCTTATATAATTGCAGGAAGAGTGTTCATAGGAAAAATTAAGTTCATTCCTATGAACACACATCTTACAATAATAGGACTAGATTTAGATTACATTGGATATATAAGCTTTACCAATGCTCTGTTCACATTTCCAACTCAATAGACTTTAATGGAGTTGGACATGCAATGAGAGCATTGGTAAAGCTTACCAGTCAAATGTAAGCTAGCCCATAGTGTTCCCCATGTTTAAGCAGTGCACTGGTATATTTTTTACTGTATTGCACTTTTGGTTGGTTGTGATATTACATTTGTTATTTATTGTTATTAATATATTTTAATGTAATATTTTTATTTATAAACATGTTCTGTGAAATTTCTACAAGTTTTTACAACTTTGTGACAACAAGCAAATAAAACTTATTATTTCATAATGTCTTTTGAGTTACAGTTCTTCATAATTATAAAGAAGCTATCTTAACTCATTAGTCGGTATTGTGCTTGGGATACTGTCACATGACTTAAAAAAGTATCGGTACTTGGTATCGGCGAGTATTTTAAAACAAGTATCGGTACTTGTACTCAGTCTTAAAAAAATGGTATCGGTGCAACCCTATCTACAACCGAATTAAAACATTTAGGGGTTATCCTTTCCTCGGATCCGAAAAAGGTAATACGGGCGAATTATGATCCTCTTTTAAGAGAATTAGAAACTCTTACCGCAAAGTGGGCTAAGTACGAGAGCTCATGGATTGGGAGAATCCAGTCGGTTAAGATGTCACTTTTACCCAAGGTCACGTACCTCTTTTGGTGTATCCCACTTATAGTTCCGAACTATATTTTAAATCGCTTCCAATCAGTGATAAACAGATTTATCTGGCATGGTAAGCCCCCAAGGATTGCTATGCAGCAGCTGCAACAACCTATTCTACATGGAGGGTTGGTGGCTCCCAACGTCTGCAAGTACTATAAGGCGGCTATGCTTTCCCATGTGACAGCATGGGGGGTCCCGTCTGAAGATACCAGATGGGGACAACTTAAGCAGGCTCTGCTCCCCTCGGGTTTGTTACTTGAAGACCTTATATGGGTCCCCCAGCACACAGATGTACTCATGGGAGTTGACAACCCTATTATTAAAGCATGTATTAAAACTTGGAGAGAACTCCATAGCTTGGCTCGGGTTGCTCCACACCCGTCACCTGTGCATTCCGTTAGAGCATTATTGTCCTGTCTACCGGAGTCGCACCCGCAGATGTGGTCTGTCTGGGGTATAAAGCATGTCCGGGACCTTTATTCACCACGTGGCTTAGCAGTGCAAGCCTCGGATTTGTCAAACATAGATGTTCCCAAGAAGTTTCATTTTGAGTATTTCAGGCTCATCTCTTTAATGGTATCTTGGAAGTTCCAAAAAAGTAATCCTAGAGAAATCACCCAGTGGGAAAAGAGGTGGCTAATGGGCAGGCCTCTTCGAAAGGCCATGGCAATTCATTACCAACTCCTATTAGACTCAGAAGGATTCGTGAAGACGTTCCGTGTACTGGAGTGGGAAAGAGATATGAGGCGGAAGCATACGGAATTGGAATGGCAACAGGCCGTTCAGTATACCAGAGCAGCAATACACTGTGTTACATTGTACGAGTTATTTATAAAATTAGTCTTGCGCTGGCATAGAGTACCAGAGCGCTTACATAAAATGTTCCCACAGACTTCAGATAGATGCTGGAGGGGGTGTGGCCACAGGGGTTCTCATTTTCATATTTGGTGGAGCTGCAACAGAATACAGGGGATATGGGAACAGGTGGCGACACTGCGGGACCAATTGGGCTTACTGCATAGACTGACACCAGACACTGCCCTATTTCACTTAGGACTGGGGAAACTGATTCAACCAGAGACAATGTTGTGTGTTGTTATACTCCTGGCCACGAAACTAGCAATTGCAAGATGTTGGTTGGGAAACTCACAGGTCTCACTCACTATGGTTAGAGATATCATTGAGTATATTCGCTCAATGGAAGAATTCTCCTTGAGATACATGGGTAAAGTAGGTCTGCATGGACAAGTTTGGGCACTCTGGGAAAATGGGGGGAACTGGGCAGCTATTTAGGGTGCAACAATCATTACGAATGGGTGTTGAGGATAGCGCGGGATGTGCTTTTTGCCCCTGTAGGAGAGTATTGGCCTCCGGTTTCTCCCCCCAGCCCCCCCCCCTCCTTACCTTCTGCTTCTTCTTCTTCCTTTTTTTTTTCTCATGCCCTGTCGCCTCGAAGAATTTAACTTTTCTCACCACCAAGCAATAGTATAAACTCACCTGGATTTGGTCAGTTCATATATCTGTTCCATAATCCCTCGTACCAGTCGCAGTTCGAGGAGGTAGTTCATTCCAGGTGATACTCAAGTAGACTCTTAATTGAATATTTTTGGTATGTGCCATTTCACTCAATTATAAGGTTTGCTGAATATATTATGGACAGGAATAAGCCTGCATATATTAAGAACTAGACACTGAAAATAGGCTTATAGTAGGAAGTTTTGGTTTAATACGTGTTAACTGTCCGTTTGAAAATGCATTTATGTAAAATGAGGTATCATTCATGGCTAGGCACTATCCTTTTTGGATCAGACCTGAGTGGAATATGCAGCTTTGAGGGCATGCTTGTTGTATTGGACACATATAATCTGTTGTATGTCATATGGGCATGTTGCCATGATATTTCTTGCGTAAACTTGTATCCATGTATGTTATATTATCTCAATAAAAAATATCTTTAAAAAAAATATATAAGTTTGATACTTTTGCTTCGGCTGAGGCTTGTTTTGGGAGAATGGTTCTTCAAGCAGTGGTGCCTTCCATTGAGGCTAACTGTCTTGCCCCTCCCTTATCATCCATGTCCTCTGGCTTGGGTAAATTTATCAGGTAAGCATAAATGTTTGTTTAATTTTTTTTCTGTGGTGAAGCTGCCTGCCCCTCAATAGCCTACCCCCCACCCCCTCCCAGATCCTTTAGATCAAAATCCCCTCCCTCCTCTCTCGTGCACTCTGACGGCAACCCAACATCGATGGCCGCCCCATCCACCTCCCACATCGGCTCCCACCCACCAAAGATCATGGCCATTGATGTCCGATGCAGAGAGGGCCACAGAGTGGCTCTCTCTATATCGGATGGCTAAAAACTGTTATTACAGTAATGCCTCAATATCGAGGCATTACTGCAATAACAGGAAAGCGACTGGAAGCGATCAGGATTGCTTCCACCGCTTGAAGGAACCAACTACGTTCAGGGTACGTCCTTGGTCGTTAAGGACATTTTTTGTAGGACCCACCCTGTACGTCGTTGGTCCTTAAGGGATTAATCCCTTATGAATTCTGAAGTTTATGAGTTGCAATGTTGCAGTAAGTTTTTGTTTCTGTGAGGTATTAGACCTGTTTTATCTAGCAAGGCCCATGTACAAAACAAAAAAAAAAACAGGTCACATTCAAAAGAATGGGACAGTGCAGCTTAGATGAAATAAGAAAGTGATTTTTCTAAAAAGGATTGCAGATATGTTAAAAAAACTAAAAAAAAAACTTGACCCTGCATTGGGGGTTAATGCTTGGAAATAAAAGCCAAAAAAATATTTTAAACATTATAAAAATTGACAAACTAAGGGTTAGATTACAAGTTTGCGTGCGAGCAAAACCGATACGCACTAACAAAATATCACGACCACGTTAACTTCTCCCCATAAAAATCAATGGATAGCACTAACTGGAAAACACCTTACACCTATACTCACGCTAACCCGACTGGAGTTATGAAAATGCCACATTCCCAAGTTCTTCACATACAATATTTTTTACTTTTACTGTAAATACATATTTCTATGTATATCTATAGCTATTCCTATAGATATATAGGTATAGATATTTATTTTTCATGAACAATATCATATATATATATATAGAAATATATATATTTAATAATAAAAGTACATTATTTTCTATGTGAAGAACATAGGTATGTAAAATATATGAAACGCATCAGGGGATCACAATTTAGCCCTAACGCAGTCAGGTTAGAACTCATGAAGAATTTCTATCTATGTGTGTTATTGAAATATTAAATATTAAAGGGACATTAAACCCAAATTTTTTCTTTCATGATTCAGATAGAGAATACCATTTTAAACAACTTTCTAATTTACTTCTATTATCTAATATGCTTAATTCTCTTGATATTCTTTCCTGAAAAGCATATCTAGATAGGCTCAGTAGCTTCTGATTGGTGGCTGCACATAGATGCCTCCTGTGATTGGCTCGCCCATGTGCACTGCTATTTCTTTAGCAAAGGATATCTAAAGCATGAAGCAAATTAGATAATAGAAGTAAATTGGAATGTTGTTTAAAATTGCATTATCTGTCTGAATTATGAAAGAAAATTTTGGGTTTAATGTCCCTTTAAGTATAAAAAATATATAATTTTTTTTTATACATGCTGTAAAATATTGTAAATAATCCATAGAATATATTTATATTATTTTAACAGCATGTATAATAATAAAAAAAAATGTTTTTAATATTTTTTTTAATAGTTTATACTTAATTCTTCATGTGCGCTATCCCGACCCCGTTAGTCCCAAATTGTGAACCCCAATGTGCTTTACGCATATTTTACATACCTATTTTCTTCACAGAAAATAATGTACTTATTATTTTTAAAGGACCAGTCAGTACAGTAGATTTGCATGATAAAAAGACAATGCAATAGCACTGAACTCAATAGTCTGAACTTCACATGAGTAGTAGATTTCTTTTCTAACAAATTTCAAAGTTATGTCTGTTTCCACTCCTTCTGTATCATGTGACAGCCATCAGCCAATCACAAATGAATATTCATACATTCTGTGAATTCTTACACATGCTCAGTAGGAGCTGGTGACTCAAAAGGTATATATATATATATATATATATATATATATATATATATATATATATATATATATATATATATATAAAATATTGTGCACATTTTGTTAATAGAAGTAAATTGGTTAGTTGTTTAAAATTACATGCTCTATTTGAATCATTAACTGATTCATGTAAAATACATATCTATATATCTATAGGAATAGATATACAGGTATATATATATATATATATATATATATATATATATATATATATATATATATATAAAATACATACACATATATATATACAGTATATATATATATATATATATATATATATGTATGTATGTATTTACAATAAAAAGTACATTATTCCGGTCTAAGGATTGCTGTTCTAGCCCATGGTCACTGCTGCTTTCTTAACTGGTGACATAGCGGATGGAAGATGTACACATGGCCAGGTGGTACAGGCATATGTGCATATGTCACTGCTAATTGGAGACCAATTGGAAGACAGTGGAAACAATAAAAGCTAAAATAGTGGGGCGTGTCCGGCCAGCGTCTAAGATGGCAGCGTTTTTGAGAGCTCTCCTCTTAAGACTCACAATCCATAAGGAAATCTGAATCATCTCAACCCATCCAGTTCAGATTTTAACAGCCCAAAAGAGAAGGTACTCTACCGTACTGAATGACACCTGTAGTGCATCCTCAAAAGCTTTTAAACTGGACTTTTACACCTTTCTTTGGATCTCTAGAAAACTACATTACAGCAACCGGGCATACAGAGATTATTATACCATCTTTAGACAAGTTGCCCGGTAATTTCTACGATGGAGGACTTTAATATCAAAATACAACTGCTCCTAGCTACATTTGAAAAACGGATGACAAGTCAATTTGAATATTTGATGAATCTGGTAAAGTCTATCTCCAAGCGTGAGGATTTCCCTACTACAAATATGGCGGCAATGGAAGTGTCAGCGGACGTCCCGCTCCTATCACTTACCGACGATAGTACCCCCACTCACGAGCTGCGACATCTGCAGAACGCCTTCCTAACTTCTGAAGGGTACTCTGATAAGCTGATCTCAGACTATACCGATCACAAGGTCGATTACCGACATACCTCAACTCCCTGCAACCTCCAATCAAACGGACTGGCCGATCTAAATAGCGGACTGTTGAACTGGGGACAATATAAGCTCTCCCCCGGCAATACTTTAAAGTCCTCAGAACCTCCACCCAAAACCACTCAAGAGCCCATACAACTTACTCAATGCGTGAGCCTAGCTCAGATATCAGTGTCCGGAGCATGCCCTCCGCCAGCAGTCCACGCAATCTTTCTACGGACCTTCGGATCGAATGCTCCCCCGCCTACCACCATGCACCAAGGGACCGATCACTATTGGCATAAGACTCCTGTTTCTCTCAGAAGGGGAGTGGGCTAGAGGCCTCAGATGTTCTCGGTGAGTTGCTGCAGCCACGAGCATCGGTCAGCAAGTAAGTCAGCCGCATTTGCTAAGATCATCTATTTGGATCTACCCATATTTGGCCCCTCTCATTACCACTTAGAGACAATGGCTACTAAGAGCTGGCCTCATTATGTCGAGAACACTGAGAGACACTTTTTACCTTGGTCTTGCTCGCGGTATAAGTTAGACGACAGGTAGGATCTAAGAACGACATGAGGCGAGCAAGCCCAAATACTGGGGACATTTTTGTGCACTTAGTTTTTCTTAAAATGTTATTTACCTATTGTGTTTCATCCCCTCATCGCAGGTCTTTTTTATTTAACATTAAGTTTGATTTTTGACCCTGTTGTTTTCCTTTTTATTTTATTTGTATACTCATGTGCTGTAATGCCCTTCATTTAGTACTATAAGTAATGATTGCTGTATTCCTAAAGGTACATATGAACGTTTCCCTTACATGTCTAACAGACCTCACTAACAAGACTAGCTCACAACGATTTATGTACATGGGCACTTTGTGCAACGTTAGGGGATCTCTAAACTATAACATAATTCAAAGTGGAGGCCAGATCGTATGCTATCTGTAACAACCAATCACACTGTTAGCCCATATACTCCGAAGTTATAGTGGCATATCAATCCTGAGGTTCCCCCATGTTACTAATTTATTCTATCTTCTCCTTAGTGGCTCACACTACTCCCACCCTTTGCACATTATTATCACTCAGACATTGGTATGCTATAGAGTGGCTATCATTGGATACTAGATGTTAGATGAATATGGTATTCACTCTCTCTGAGCCTCCTAATTACCCAGAATACTATACAATGCTGGTATGTATATTCCATGACAAAAGTAAATGAAGCACAACATAGCTCCCCTTTACTATATATTCTTCCCAGAGGAGCGTTGTGTTCTTGCTTGGCGCTCACAGCTGTCAAACTTCTCCATGGGATTAATATCTGTGTAACTTGTAAACATCTATACTGTTCTGTAGTGTAGCTAACTCTCACTATATTAGATAGAAAGTAGTCAAGATAGCATCTAGTTCACAACAACAGAACTTTATCTCCCTTTTGGAAACTCTCACAGCTATGCTATAAGGAACTAATGTTACTAGGGTCATGTATTTTGTTGCTTATTGCTCTGAAGTCTATTCACTTCCAAAATATTGTGAATAGTATACTGTTTAATATTTATTCTAACTGGATATATGTGTAACCTACTGTTAACTAGGCTTCCCTGGATCTGACTGGAAACTATCTTAAAGTCATATATTACTTTTTTTTCTTTTTGTTTCATCCTTTCTTTTAACCTTTTGCACAATATCACTCACTATAACTCCCTGATTACAAAGGTTCTGTTACTCCTATTTAACAATGGTTTATCTAAGCCACAAATCACTCCCTACATAATTATAATAATGCATATATACACTCATTGGGGTCCGGAGACTCATCACCCACCTTTATATAGCCCTACCACACCACAATAGCTCTCTGCTATACGCCTTGGTACTTGCAATACAACCAGAAAATTATTTCACCGAGAGATATGGGTATCTTTGTAAGGCATGTCAAAATAGAGGCCTATCTTCCATACTACTTTAAGTATAAAAGATAATTCCATATACTCTGTTCCTATGAGTTAGAGAGGCTCAAATAGCAACCCTATGAGGGGAGTCCTTGGAGAATTCATGCATAGCATATCCTTGGTTATTATAGCCTGGTTACGAGCCTTCTGTATCATTCCTTATATATATATTAACTGAAGGTCCATCATTATCTAGCTCTTAAACACTATATACTACCTACTATATATTCTACTCTATTATATCAGTAGCTAATCTCCAACCAATCTCTTCCTAGTCCATATAATGTCCGCTCCATATGCGAATCCCCCTCTATTCAGTTCACAAATTTGATAAAGCCTAAGAATGACTTTAGATATTCTAGAAGGAATTTATGTTTCAGCCACCCCTTTGCCCATCCCATCAAGTTCATAAAGAGCTCAATAGAGATCCTACTAAAACATAGCGCAACAACAATACTGTGCCCCTCAAACTCTCGGACACGCCCCCTCTTTCCCCCCCTTTTTTTCTTAACCAGAGCGGCTCTTGCCCGCTGAATCCCCCTTTCCCCAAAACAAAACCATCATACTTTCCCCCATCTTACCGCAATTTACTCTGAATAGATAACTTACTTTTTAATCTCCACAGTAATTTGGGGACCATTCTTATATGTATTAAGCCAAAGGTTATAAAATGAGGTTTTTTTTTTTTTCTTCTTATGATATGTCCCTGTTAGTCATCTCTGCCATACGCAAGTCTTTTATTTTTACTTCCCACACTCTATATTATACATTTCATGATCCACATCTTAGATTTACTCTTAGAATCTTTGCCAGAACTTAATATAGTTGTGGGTCTGACATAGCATGTGTAACCATATTACTAATACCTCGGTGTTCTAGACTTAGCCTATTTCATACTTTAAAATTGTAAAGATGTTTTTTTTACAAGCCTGATTTGTATCTGGACATATGTATTGTTTATTTGTTACTGTTCATTACCTCAATAAAAAAATTATTTAAAAAAAAAAAAAAAAAAAAGTACATTATTCCATAAGTAAAGATACGGTACATATACAGTAAAACATAAATCTGTACACACACACATATATTAGAGCCCTTTTTGTCAAACACCTTATACCATATATCTTTGAGACATAAGTTTTTTAATTTTTAAAGATCTTTTTTTTATCAGACAGTGTTTGTATGAGTGTAACTGTTCTTTTACATGTATTTATTTGTGTTTTGTACAACTTTTCTTTCTTCCCCTACCCTTTACCTGATACGAGTAAATCGTGATTGCGCTCGAGCAAACATGTTTACAATACACGTGCCAAAAGCTGAGAAAAAGCCAATATTGCTCGCGAGCTTACAGTTAATGCGCCCCACATAATTTATCCCTAAATGCACCCATTATGTTTTATTTACATTACAATATGATGACTATCGACTAGATTACGAGTCTTGCGTTAGGCTTAAAAAGCAGCGTTGGCAGGTCCCAACGCTGCTTTTTAAAGCCCGCTGGTATTACGAGTGTTGAAGGTACAGGTGTACCGCTCACTTTTTTGGCCAGACTTGGAAATACTGCAAATCCACTTACGTAAATTGCGTATCCTATATTTTCAATGGGACTTGCATAGCGCCGGTATTACGAGTCTGACAAAAAGTGAGCGGTAGACCCTCTCCTGTCAAGACTGGTACCGCCTTTTAAAGGCAGTAGTTTAGAGTTTTATACTACAACGCTGTAGCATAAAACTCTTAACTAAAGTTCTAAAAAGTACACTAACACCCATAAACTACCTATTAACCCCTAAACCAAGGCCCCCCCACATCGCAAACACTAAAATAACATTTTTAACCCCTAATCTGCCGAACCGGACATCGCCGCCACTATAATAAATATATTAACAACTAAACTGCCGCACTCACGCATCGCAAACATTAGTTAAATATTATTAACCCCTAATCTGCTGTCCCTAACATCGACGCACCTACCAACATTTATTAACCCCTAATCTGCCGCCCCCAATGTCGCCGCCACTATATTAAAGTTATTAACCCCTAAACCTAAGTCTAACCCTAACCCTAACACCCCCTAACTTAAATATAATTTAAATAAATATAAATAAAATTACTATAATTAACTAAATTATTCCTATTTAAAACTAAATACTTACCTATAAAATAAACCCTAAGCCAGCTACAATATAACTAATAGTTACATTGTATCTAGCTTAGGGTTTATTTTTATTTTACAGGCAAGTTTGTATTTATTTTAACTAGGTACAATAGTTATTAAATAGTTATTAACTATTTATTAACTACCTAGTTAAAATAAATACAAAAGTACCTGTAAAATAAAACCTAACCTAAGTTACAATTACACTTAACACTACACTACAATTAAATTATTTGCCTAAATTAAATACAATTAAATTAAATCATCTAAAGTACAAAAACAAACAAACACTAAATTACAGAAAATAATAAACAAATTACAAGATTTTTAAACTAATTACACCTAATCTAATCCCCCTAACAAAAAAAGCCCCCCAAAATAAAAAAAAGCCCTACCCTACACTAAATTACAAATAGCCCTTAAAAGGGCCTTTTGCGGGGCATTGCCCCAAAGTAATCAGCTCTCTTACCTGTAAAAAAAAATTACAAATCACCCCCAACATTAAAACCCACCACCCACAAAACCAACCCTACTCTAAAACCCACCCAATACCCCCTTAAAAAAACCTAACACTAACCCCTTGAAGATCACCAAGCGGGCCGAAGTCCTCAACGAAGCCGGGAGAAGTCTTCATCCAAGCCGGGCGAAGCGGTCCTCCAGACGGGCAGAAGTCTTCATCCAGACGGCATCTTCTATCTTTATCCATCCGGCGCGGAGCGGGTCCATCTTCAAGACATCCTACGCGGAGCATCCTCTTCAATCGACGGCTAACACACAATGAAGGTACCTTTAAGTGACGTCATCCAAGATGGCGTCCCTTCTATTCCGATTGTCTGATAAAATTCTATCAGCCAATAGGAATTAAGGTAGAAAAAATCATATTGGCTGATGCAATCAGCCAATAGGATTGAAGTTCAATCCTATTGGCTGATCCAATCAGCCAATAGAATGCAAGTTCAATCCTATTGGCTGATTGCATCAGCCAATAGGATTATTTCTACCTTAATTCCGATTGGCTGATTAGGGGTTAATAATATAATGTAGGTTGTGGCGATGTCGGGGGCGGCAGAATAGGGGTTAATAAGTGTAAGATTAGGGGTGTTTAGATTTGGGGTTCATGTTAGGGTGTTAGGTGTAGACATAAAATGTATTTCCCCATAGGAATCAATGGGGCTGCGTTAAGGAGCTTTATGCTGCTTTTTTGCACGTGTTAGACTTTTTTTCAGCCGGCTCTCCCCGTTGATTCCTATGGGGAAATCGTGCACGAGCACATTACACCAGCTCACTGCTAACGTAAGCAGCGCTGGTATTGGAGTGTGGTAAGGAGCAATATTTTGCTCAACGCTCACTTCTTGTCTGGGTTGTAAAAACCCGTAATACCAGCGCTGTCTGTAAGTGAGCGGTGAGCATAAACTGCTCGTTAACAACGCATAGCCTCTAACGCAAAACTCGTAATCTAGGTGTATATGTTTTTGTATTGTATGAGGAAAAATTCTAAAAAAATAATTCTGTTTTGCCAAGATTCATATGACCTTTGTCATTTTATAAATAAATGAAAGGTGGCTTTGCAGCTGTTTGAAATATATATACAGACATGCAGACAGTCTGCAGACATTGGAAGGAATCAGTATTCTGGAACCGGCTTCTCTTTTGCCAGCGTTTTCCATCCAGTGTGTCAGAAGAACCAGTTTCCATGGAGACTCTACTGCTGTGCAAAAAAAAATAAAACAAAAATCTCTATCAGACAAGGCAGCTTCTTACAGGTATGATGATAAAGGCCCAATTGGAGCTAAGTGGTTGTCACAGAGTTCACCAATACGAGGCAAACATTGAGAGTTCTGTCATTGTCTTTCTACAATCCTAAAGTCATAAAAAAAAATAACATTAACAAAAACTGCAGGCACCAATCAAAGTGTTTACAGCAAAAGCTTATCAGTATTACACAAATAAGGAAAAAAAGGCACGTAGAGGAAAACATAAGACATATCCACAATTTCATGCACATAGTATAGTGCTACACAGGATCTATTGTCATTTGTATCCCTGCAGCCACTTCTCAGTATATATAGGAGCTGCCTTTTCTTTCTCACTTTCACTGTGATTTAATTTAATCCTTTAGAAAAAGCTAAAGTTTCTCAACACAAATTCTCAGACTATAAAGGTACATAAGGGATTAAATGCCCTTTTGTCCCTGAGAATAACAATACATAAACCAAACCTTAACAGACCTAATCACCAGTAAAATAAGACACTGACAAAGGGATTGGAAGTTAAAGACCTGAGGGTTGTATGTATTATCTAGCACAGCACATCTGTCACAAACTCTTTATTTTAAAGATAAATTCAGGTTGCGGCAAATCGGGTCCTAAATAACTAACCCATGCTAAGCTTGTCAGGGCACAGGCCGCCAATATTCAGCCAGATCCTGGCCATTATGCTATCTGACAGAGGCACATAAAGAGGGGCTCTTTGGCCCACCGCACCCCCAGGCCACACCTGAGGACATGGCACCTCCTGCAATGGCTGTCACTCAACTCTCTCTCTGTCCACAGCCTGAGCCCAGACCAACCGCCCAGCCAGTGTGCAGCATTGTTGCAAACACTCACACAGCTCCTAAGGGCCTTAGCCTTAGGTACATTTCAGGTTAGGATGCCCTACTCTTCCTTTTTATAAAGAAAGAAAATAATTAGCAAAGCTTTTTTTAAAGCTTTTACAGCATAGAATTCCAGGTTACTATCTAGGGCCAGAGGCTAGGAGAGGAGTTGGAGTGACCTGGGTTGTGTCAAGGTGTTGTAAGGTCAGATGTGGTGTGGGTGGAGCCAATTCAGGGCATTATTTGTAGGTATTGGGATTTTTATTGTGCAAGACAGTGCAGCGCAAGGCACAATAGAACAGATACACTACTTGCGCTTCAGTAATATAGTCAGAGTGAAAAGCAATATTTCAACAATCTGATATTTTCTTGATACAACATAAATGAAAGTTGTTTTCATTTAATCATTTGAAAATAACAACACAACACTTACACACATACAGCATCTGATAGTACTATCTGAAACAGTGGTCTATTCACAAGATCACCTTCTCTTTGATTGTAGCTTGTACTCCTCTTCTGGGGCATCTCTTGTCACTGTCCAACATTAGTGAAGAAATCTATATAGAGGTCAGCACCAAATGTAAAACGCACAGGCTCACTAAAATATGAAGGATTACCTAACTCAATCGTTCTAGATTGTAGAGAAAAACTTATAGAAAGGAGCACCTCACAGCGGAGGCTGAAGTGCGCTAGTAAATAGACTAGTAGTTTAAACTAGTGAAATGTGCTAGTAAATTGTCCGACTATAGTACTTAAAGGGACACTGAACCCATTTTTTTTCTTTCGTGATTCAGATAGAGCATGCAATTTTAAGCATTTTTCTAATTTACTCCTATTATCAAATTTTCTTCATTCTCTTGGTATTTATTTGAAATGCAAGAATGTAAATTTAGATGCCGGCCCATTTTTGGTGAACAACCTGGGTTGTTCTTGCTGATTGGTGGATAAATTCATCCACCAATAAAAAAGTGCTGTCCAGAGTCCTGAACCAATAAAAAAAGCTTAGATGCCTTCCTTTTCAAATAAAGATAGCAAGAGAATGAAGAAAAATTGATACTAGGAGTAAATTAGAAAGTTGCTTAAAATTGCATGCTTTATCTGAATCATGAAAGAAAAAATTTGGGTTCATGAAGGAGCAGCGACGATCTATGCTGTAGAATGGATCTGTTAGTATCTTACTGAGGAGGTGATTGGGGAATGTAATAAAGGTTACAGGATAAAGCAAACTGTTACAGAGTGATTAAGGCACTTTGGAAAAAAGAAGATACAATGTGCTGAAACTACAAAAAGCTTGAAGCACACTTTATTACAGATATAGCTGTGTATACAGGTTGTAGAACACAGGTAATACTATACATACATACAAGGAATAAAAACAATCAGAACAGTCTTCCTCCTGCATTCCTTGTGATCACTATATTGGCCGATATATTTAAATATACTCATTTGCACCCACAAGCGTATAACCTGGGTTATTTCTGTTTTCTACTTTATATTTCTAAGTTATACTGTTGACTAACACGTGAACACTACCTGTATACTAACTGTTAGCCACATTCCTGTACATAGCTTGCAAGCAATATTCTCCGTTTCCACATAATGTTTTATCAATTGTTCTGTTTATCCTAATGTGATGTTATCAATTGTTTTTATTCCTTGTATGTATGTATAGGATTACCTGTGTTTTACAACCTGTACACACAGCTATATCTTTAATAATGTGTGCTTCAAGCTTGTTGAAGCACTTAGTTTCAGCACATTGTATCTTTTTTCTCCAAAGTGTCTTAAGCACTCTGTAACAGTTTGCTTTATTCTGTAACCTTTATTACATTCCACAATCACCTCAGTAAGATACTAACAGATCCATTCTACAGCATAGATCATCGTTGCACCTTAAAGTGAATGTAAATTTTGATGCTAAAGTGCCCGTTTTTAAAAAATTTGATTAAAAACAGGGGCACTTTAATTCATCAAAATTTACATTTCACTCCTGTTGTGAAAAAAAAACTTACCTTTAATTCTTGACAGCAGCTCCAGCTTCCTCCGGTCGTCGCAAGCCATTTCTGATGTCAGAAATGATGGATAGGTCATCCTCCAATCACAGCTCCCCCCCCCCCGGCGGAATCAGTGACTGATTCAAAGCTGTGATTGGAGGAAGAGGTGAGAATGGTGTAGGATAAGCGCTCCAGCAAAATAGAGCCAACCAGATTATTATATAGATAAAATGAAATAACAAGAGGACCCAATGTTACTAAAAAATGAATTTATATAGCAATTTGTTAACGCATACAAAAATAGTTTACATATACACAATTACATAAGATGCCGGCATCAAAAACAGTAAAACATACTGATCATATTAAAAAACAGGGAAAATCGGCCGATATATAGGGGATACAGATATAAAATTTATAAAAATTCACTGAATATACAGTAAAAATATCTATGGATAAACTTGATGAAGGTAAATAGCTCTTAACATAGTAAACTTAACTTGGCTATATGTTACCAGTATTTTGATTAAACCATGGAATGTTTAAACACAGTATTAGGTGGAGGCGTCTGATCTGTTCAGCCGTTAGGAGTGACTGTGAGTAATGGATCGTGAGGTGTGACGTCACGTCACCTGACTATTATATTTCCTCCAATCCCAATAGTAGGCTTGGACACAGCGTATTTGAAAATGTATCCAATTTTTAAAATATATAGTTATATCAAAATGTAGTAGATTGTGTGATAGTTAGTAGCAATACTTGCAAATGTCCAGTGTCCAATAATCTGTCCAGATTTTTTAGCAGGTTTGTTTTATCAGCAGCTCTGGATCCTATGAAATGTTGATCCGTTTTGTTTTATATCCGTTTTGGAACGTGAAACTTGTCTTTTTGAAGAAGCTCCTAAGCACTTAGTTGTTATCCACACTGTTTGTATTGAAATAGGGCTATAATGGGAGCAAAAAAGAAACGAAGGGGTACACAGGAATTATTCATACATCGATCTCAGTGTTAACTCAAGGAGATAGAAATGTGATTGGAGGAAGCCTGATTCCTCATTTTAGACCCAGGAAGAGGCTTTGCGACTGGTTGAGGAAGCTGGAGCGGCTGTCAAGATTAAAAGGTAAGTTTTTTTTCACAACAGGAGTGAAATGTAAATTTTGATGAATTAAAGTGCCCCTGTTTTTAATCGAATTTTTAAAAAACGGGCACTTTAGCATCAAAATTTACATTCACTTTAAGTACTATAGTCGAACAATTTACTAGCACATTTCACTAGTTTAAACTACTAGTCTATTTACTAGCGCACTTCAGCCACCGCTGTGAGGCTCTCCTTTCCATACGTTTTTCTCCA
This sequence comes from Bombina bombina, assembly GCF_027579735.1. Classification (NCBI taxonomy): domain Eukaryota; kingdom Metazoa; phylum Chordata; class Amphibia; order Anura; family Bombinatoridae; genus Bombina; species Bombina bombina. The sequence continues at coordinate 492,235,133 of NC_069501.1, read as the reverse complement.
TTGTCCAACATTAGTTAGCAAGCATAGAAGCATTCCACCTACCCTGATATCTTCATCCCATTGCTGTAATGTCTTGGTGGAACTGCTCACTGTGCTCATCACTCAGGTAAAAAGTCTAGAAGAGAGTCAAGAAAGTGGATTTTGAAAGACATGTTGCAACCTAATTTATGAGGTTGTTTGTAAAGCTTAACATAGTTTACAGCTCTTCTTACCCAAGAAGCCATGCACAACACCTTTTAAAGCTTCCAAACCCACATTCTCATTACCCTTGAGGACTCTCCCGAAGTTTTCATCCATAATAAGGTCACGAATTTGCGGACTACAAAGATTCCTTCGTTAATGTTAGCCTCACTCAGCAGTGGAAATTTTCCTCTCTGGTACTTGAAGGCCTCTACATCCATGTTCATCCCCTTTACAAAGTTCTTCATGAACACATTTAAATGGCATCCTTTTAACCTAAAGTATAACCACAAAATTGAAAACAACGAAAGGAACAACACTCTTACCTTCATTTTATTCAACCTATAGACAGACAATAAACAAAGCAAGGCCTACAGTGACTCATCATTCCTGTACTCAGGTTTGTCAGGTTCCTTACTAGGCCGCTAGGAGCGCCATGTCCTTTACTCTATACCCATACCGTACATTATCATAAATGGGCTATATCTCGGAACTGAGAGTTAACTGAGAGATGTAAATGTCATATTTGTTGTTGACATGCTGAAATCAATTAGAAGTAAGTATTTTTAAGTCAGAAACATTTTCATTGTTGAGTAGTGTAATATGCACAGTGGTCACGTTTCTAATTGGACAGTTCAATAAACAAATTAGTTTCACACCTTCTATGTAGAATTGAGGAGGCAAGAAACAAGTAAAAACTGCTACCTGGAAATGCCTTGGCAATAAAAACAAATTCCTCAAGTTTCCTTATTGTATTGGGACCGCTAAAATCAATTGTATTGTGGGGACTCTGAATATGTGGTGTATACACTTGTTGCAAATGATATGCAGCCAAAGCAAAATATAGTGGATAATGTTAATTGATGATAATGAATTCCTAATATGTTTAAAGTAGGTATACTGAAATTGTAGCATGTATTGAAGCAAAAGTTAAACATTACAAATATTTTCATGAAATATGGTTAGGTTAAAGCTGTTCAAATGAGAGGATGGAACGCATAGTGCATACTGCAGTACCCTGGCACTACACTATTTCACACACTGATTGCTTGATCAGTGCAGGAAGTGATGAGATAAATATACTCTAGAGATTATTTAAAGGGACAGTCTACACCAGAATTTTTATTGTTTTAAAAGATAGATAATCCCTTTATTACCCATTCCCCAGTTTTGCATAACCAACACTGTTATATTAATATACTTTGTACCTCTGTGATTACCTTGTATCTAAGCCTCTGCAAACTGCCCCTTTATTTCAGTTCTTTTGAGAGGCTTGCAGTCTAGCCAATCAGTGCCTGCTCCCAGATAACTTCACGTGCACGAGCACAGTGTTATCTATATGAAATACGTGAACTAACACCCTCTAGTGGTGAAAAACTGTTAAAATGCATTCCGAAAAGAGGTGGCCTTCAATGTCTAAGAAATTAGCATATGAACCTCCTAGGTTAAGCTTTCAACTAAGAATACCAAGAGAACAAAGCAAAATTGGTGATAAAAGTAAATTGGAAAATTGTTTAAAATTACATGCTCTATCTGAATAATGAAAGTTTATTTTGGCCTAGACTGTCCCTTTAAGTTTTTTGTTCTGATGCAAAATAATCCAGATTATGCTAATAAAGTCCACTTCCTATAGAAATAAACCAAAACACTTTCAAAGAAAGCATAGTTAAATAGTATGTGCATATTTAAACATTTATCAAAATTACAAATGAAAGCAACTTGTTTATTAGCACACATGCTGTTTGATTAGGCTAAAATTACTTTGTAAACTAAATTTGCATATAAACCCCGTCCCCTCTAATCGCAACCAAGAAAGAATGACTATGTTTTTAAAAGGATAGGGATGATAATTACAAAATTTAGGGCCAGATTACAAGTGGAGCGCTATTTAATGCTCCCAAATGAGCGTTAACTACACTAGAAGTAAGCTTTTTGCGTGCATTGGGTAGCGCTTGTATTATGACGTGCTAACCAGATGCATGTTAACTTCAATTGCGTTCAAGCGATCATGTTTACTTTCTACATTTAGCCACCAATCAGCCAGCGCTACCCAGGTGCTGAACCAAAAATGTGCCTGATCCTAAGCTTACATTCCTGCTTTTTCAAACAAAAGATACCAAGAGAACAAAGAGAATTTTATAGTAGGAGTAGCTTAGACAGTTTCTTAAAATTTAATGCTCTATCGGAATCATGAAAGAAAAAATATGGGTTTCATATCATGTTAATAACATTCATATGTAAGACTATTTTGAATATACTCTTTTTATGGACTGTGATCTAATACGTCTATTGCACTGGGTTATTTTGCACTGATATTACATTAATTTTTTTTTTCAACAATTTAGACTTTTTTTTATTTAAAAATGTTTTAAATGATGTTCCAAAGTAATAGTGTGGGAGCAGCCAAAAATGCCATCCAAATATGGTCCCATTGGGTTTTCAAAAGATGAAAGGAGTTGAATTAATGGAAGTAAACTGGCTTCATAATGTCATCTGACTTTTTGAGTCACCAGCTCCTACTGAGCATGGGCAAGAATTTACAGAATAAACGTATATGCATTTGTGAATGGCTAATGGCTTTCACATGGTACGTGTATGCATTTGTGATTGGCTGATGGCTGTCACATGGTATGTGTATGCATTTGTGATTGGCTGATGGCTGTCACATGGTACAGGGGGAGTGGAAATAGACATAACTTTTAAAATTGTCAGAAAAAAAACTACTACTCATTTGAAGTTCAGACTAAGTGCTATTGCATTGTCTTGTTATCTTGCATTTGTTGATTATGCAAATCTACTGTGTTTACTGGTCCTTTAAACCTCTAAGTTTCTGTCTGTTTCTAAGCCACCAAAGACAGCCTCTTATTACACGCTTTTTTATTAGCTTTTCAAAACAGAGGAGTGCTAGTTCATGTGAGCCATGTAGACAACATTGTGCTCACGCCCGTGGGTTGTGGCAGACACTGCATTAATGGGATAAAATGCAAGTCAATAGATAATAAATAAAAAGTCATGTGATCAAGGGACTGTCAGAAAAGGCTTAGATACAAGTTAAACACAGAGGTAAAAGTGTATTAATATAACCATATTGGCTATGCAAAAGTGGAGAGTGGATAATAAAGGGATTATCTATCTTTTTAAACAATACAAAAAAATTGAGTTAACAGTCCCTTTAAGAAAATCCAGTTATTATTAGAATAAAAGCAGGACATAAATACCAAATCTATAGAATAACCAAGTTGGTGCACTTTTGGATCTTTGGATTTATGTACAGATTAAAATAACTGATAACTCTAGACATGTTTATGAATTCTGTTTAAGTAAAGAGAAAGTGAGACAAAGGAGAGTGGCATAAAAAGTTGCATGATGTAATAAGACAGACATACTCCCTGTGTGTGAAGCTCTGTCTGCTTATTAATAAAGTTCACTTTGCTCATATAATTCAAGAAAAGAAAGCATGGTTATTGTGGTGCATGCAAATATCTGCAAGACAGGCCAGGAAATTAGCTACAAGTGACAAGCTGACAATGCACGTACATTTCATAATGGATATAAAGCCATGCTCTGTCCTGTTAATTAATGCAAACAGAAGCCAGTGCTTAAAATTCCACAGACAATGCAGCTGAGGCCCAAGAGATTTTCTTCACTGATGGATAAGATAATTTATCAATCAAATACAAGCTGCAGGTTGCAGTTAATGTGTTTAGTATGTCAAAGGGACCTTCTAGTAGAAAAAAATGCCCTATTTTATGAGATTGTTTTTACTAAATATTTCTCAACCTGGGCTGAATCCTTTGAAAGTTGCCATAATGTAGCCACTATAAAAAATAAGAAGTAATATCTGATTTTGTGAATGTATTTTAGTGATTGTCTCTGATCATAGTCAATATGCTATGTAGTGAGAGTGCTGTAAATGTGTGTCATTAGATGATAGCAATAGCCAGCCATCTTGGGAGATTTGTCTCCATTTTGCAGGACATGCTTAGTTTTTGGCCTTCTGTTCAACAACATAATAATCCTGGCAATGGCGTGTGGTGAGGTCAGAGGCTGGTGAGGCACTGGCTATGATATGCCAGAGAAACACATATATGAACCCAATTGAGAAGCTTAAATTAATTTAAAGCATTGTTACTCTACTGCGGTCCTCAAGTACCCCCCAACAGGGCAGGTTTTCATTATAGCTGAACCAGTGCACAGGTCAAATAATCAGCTGATGGGTGAGAGCAAATTAGTAATCATGGTGTTACTGATCAGCTGATTACTTCCACTGTGAGTATTATAGATGAGAAACACAATTTTGTGGCACAGTGCCTGTTACTTAGCAATTAGAATGATACACAATCTCTTCTCTACTTACTACTGTGTTGTAAAAAGAAAAATAATTTGCCATACTAAGAGGTGCCAGAAATCCACTTCTAGTTTCCTATTATAAGTGTGAGAAGCTGGAAAAGACATTGCATGCAGCTCAATTGAGCACACACAAACTGCCCTTACATAACTTTTAGTCTAACAAGGGATTTCAATATAGAGTTTAAAATGTGCATATCCCAATACCAACAGACAAAAGCATGTACTAATGTAATGCATATATTTCAAATACAGCTCCAATACCAGCAGATAAAAGCATGTCGTAAAGTGATGTATCTCTCAAATACAGCTCCAATACCAGCAGATAAAATCATGTAGCAAAGTAATTCACATCTCAAATGCAGTTCCAATACCAGCAGATTGTTTTGTTAGAGTTTTTCTGAATATGTATTTGATTTTTTAATGTGAAACCTGAAACTGTATGTGTTTGCTTCAACATTAACTAAACATTCATGAAAATCTCCTCCAAAGAGAAAAGCACAAGAAGAGCCTAATACATTTTTCCAGGCATGTGTACTCTCCTTAGGCAAGCTCCTTGATTTTGAACAAAGGATTACAAGAGAACCAAGTAAATTTGAAAAAGTAATTTGGATTTCTTTTAAAATGGTATGGTGTAACAGAATTATAAACAATTTGGAGTTGTAGGACCCTTTAATGATTCAGATAGAGCATACCATTTTAAACAACTTTGTAATTTACTTCTGTTATGAAATGTTCTGTGTTCCTTTTGGTATCTTTTGTTGAAAAACATGTACATAAACTCAGGAGCATGCACGTGTCTGACGCACTATATGGCAGCAGTTTTGCAAGAATTATCAATCTGTAAGAGTACTAGATGGCAGCACTATTTCCTGCCATGTAGTGCTCCAGATGCCTACCTAGGTATCTCTTCAACACAGAATATCATGGGAACAAAGCAAATTTGATAATAGAAGTAAATTGGAAAGTTTTTTAAAAAATTCTTTGCTCTGTCTGAAATACAGAAATAAATATTCTGGGTTTAATAACTCTTTAAGTAAATAATTTTAATAAGAACCAAAAATGTGAAATTTTAATATATTAATATATATATATAGATTTTAAAAGTAACCATTAGGGCACAGCACAAAAAGGGTATTTTAATTAAAAAAAAAAAAAAATTGCCTAATTTTCTGCAAACTGGGTACTGGCAGACAGCTGCCAACACCTAAGATAGCAGCAATTAGGTAGAGGAGGGGGAGGGTTATAGAGCTGTTTGGGGGGTAAGGGGGATAATACACTGCAGAAAACATAAAAAAAAATATAAAACAAAGCAGCCTTTTATTTTAGTACTGGAAGACTTGGGGTGACCTTTGGGGGGTGGGGGGGTGGGGTAGGAAAAAGAGCAATTTGAGAGGGGTCAGGGAGGGATCAGGGGTGGATCAGGGGTGGGATGTGTCAGGTGGGAGGCTGATCTCTACACTAAAGCTAAAATTAACCGCACAAGCTACCTAATTAACCCCTTCACTGATGGGCATAATACAAGTGTGGTGCATGGCAGCATTTAGCGGCCTTCTAATTACCAAAAAGCAATGCCAAATCCATATATGTCTGCTATTTCTGAACAAAGGGGATCCCAGAGAAGCATTTACAACCATCTGTGCCATAATTACACAAGCTGTTTGTAAATAATTTCAGTGAGAAACCTAAAATTATAAAAAAGTGAATGATTTTTTTTATTTGATCGCATTAGGCGGTGCAATGGTGGCATGAAATATTCCCAAATGAGCCTAGATCAATACTTTAGGTTGTCTTCTAAAAAAAAAATATAGTTTTGATAGGTAAATATAAAAAAATAAGGCTCTATTTCTGTTTAAATGTAGTGATGGCAAAAAGGCTAAAAATGCTCTGGTCTTTTGGGGAAGTTTTTGTCTGAAGTGCACAGTCCTTAAGGGGTTAACGCAAAGCGTTTTAATCACAAGGTTAGTGGTGGCCATAATATATTTTTTAAACTTAGTTTTATTGAAAAGAGGGTTCATATTGTATCAAATACATCATACTTGTTGTATATACAAACAATCATTAACTAGTTGTTGTACAAAGCTGGAAATATCAAAGCTTATTTGAGTCCAGTATGTTTGATTGTGACTTTGGGCTTGATTTATCATTCATATTCTCCTGAGAAATAATTCCCCAAATTATCATTCAAAAATGCGCCTAAAATTGGACAAGTTCGACTGTAAAATTCTCCTACTCTGTTCTCACTCTCCTTGGAGAACATGTTCTCCAAAAAAAGGCTTAAATTAGATCTTTTTAGGGCTCTATTTATCATTCCAATTCTCCTATATTTTCTGCTAAAAGTTCTCATGAGAAATTATTCTCCTATTTATCATTCAAAAATACTCCTAAAATTGGGCAAGTTCGACTGTAAAATTCTCCTACTCTGTTCTAACTCTCCTTGGAGAACATGTTCTCCAAAAAAAGGGTTAAATTAAACTTTAGTCATATTTCATAGTTCTCATAATTCTCCTAGTTACAAATTTATCATTCATATTCTCCTGAGAAATAATTCCCCAAATTATCATTCAAAAATGCGCCTAAAATTGGACAAGTTCGACTGTAAAATTCTCCTACTCTGTTCTCACTCTCCTTGGAGAACATGTTCTCCAAAAAAAGGCTTAAATTAGATCTTTTTAGGGCTCTATTTATCATTCCAATTCTCCTATATTTTCTGCTAAAAGTTCTCATGAGAAATTATTCTCCTATTTATCATTCAAAAATACTCCTAAAATTGGGCAAGTTCGACTGTAAAATTCTCCTACTCTGTTCTAACTCTCCTTGGAGAACATGTTCTCCAAAAAAGGGTTAAATTAAACTTTAGTCGTATTTCATAGTTCTCATAATTCTCCTAGTTACAAATTTATCATTTATATTCTCCTGTGGAGGACTGGAAGTTCTCCTGCAAGTTCCTACCTTAAAGTTCTCCATAGTTAAAGTGGAGAACAGCATTAGAAATCTATTCTTTACCAGTTGTAGAAGCAGTTACACAAAAAAAGGGCTCTACAAGGTGCAAAAATTATCTATAACAAAGCACAATAAAAATTTATTAGAGTGCAATAATAATTTATGATGGAGTAAAAAAAATAAATATAATGGAGCAGAAAAATAATATATAACAGAGCACAAAAATTATATCTATTGAGGCATAAAAATAAGATATAAAGGGGGCGGAGCCGACCATGGACTGAAATGGCCGCAAAACAGTGAAGCTCCACTAGTCTAGAGACACAGATTGGGGATAAACTCCTTTGTTTATTATTTTATGTTTGCAGAGCTGCAGTAAAATGACTAACAATCTTGCGGCATCACTTTAAACACTTCAACTAAGTGCAACAGTCAGTGTAACGGCTTCTGACAAGATGCAAGGAAAAAGAAGCGCCAAACCTCCGCCATTACTACCACTTCGTTGAACAGCAGACTGCATGACAGACTGATCTCAATAGCGGACAGATCGATAATCAGAAGCAGTCTGATACAGGGAGACTCCGGATCTGCGCAATTTAACTAAATAGTGAGGATATATGTGAACCACAGCCAGTGATCTTCCCGGATAAGTGAGTAGAGGCCTTTTCATGTCACCCGCGCACACACAATAAGCGCTACGTACAAATGAAGGGACATTTCAAAATTTCAGTCACAGTGCTCACTTAAATTTAGCGGTACTGGAAACCGGGTGGGGATCTGCACACAAGTGGTTAATCAGCCTGCTCCGGAACACAGCAACAGTATATACATAGCCTTCTCAGGTCATTTTACTTAGACCAGAAAGTCTGACACTTATGAACGGATGCACACGTAGGGAGACAGAGGAAAGAAGAAAGGGTCAGCAAACAATTATTGGTACCACCTTCACGTTGGCTATTAGTGACCCACATTGCAGGCACCATACTTGCATAACCAACCAGCAAATCAAGGTATAAATAACAAGCCTGGAAGAAAAAATGTAACAAAGTCTAACCCTTATATATATTATAATATATTATAATAGCAACTTCATGATTTAAGAAATGAGACTTAAGCCTAAACTGCGCAGCATTAACCCATAATCTATAACATAGAACACCCCAAAGCAGTCAAGGCTCACATGTAGGCTCACAAATTGGAGCATATATTCACAGAAAGGATCAGCTGCAAACCTGAAAGATAGATGTAAACAAGCCACTAACTACATCTCCATGATATAAAAAGGAAATCTCTGGCCTAAACACACTGAAAGCGACCTGCAGCTTAAAGGAAAGACACCTTAGAGCAGACAAAGCTCACATATACACAGTGTCCAGCAGAGGCAATCCAAGTCATTAATATGGCATCAAAGAGAGCACCAAAAGGGGAGAAAAACCCTAAGATCAACACTAACAAAATGAACATGTTTTTCAAAGCAGCAAGCACAATAACAGCAGAGGATGAAGATTCCTTGCAGACCTCAGAGGAAGCAGATAATCAACAAGAGTACGCATTAGAAACACCACTATCTAGAGCTGACCTTAAGGATTTACCTACAAAAGAAGATTTTTCTACATTTATACACCAAGTGGGACGCATGATCAAAGATGGCCTGGCAGAGGTCAAGAAAGAGGTCAATGAATTAGGTAACAGGATGGAATACCTAGAAGAACAATCTGAATCTCAGACCTCTGATATTGACCTACTAAATAGAAAAGTATCAGCACAGGAATCCCAAATATCTTTCCTACAAGAGAAACTCGAGGACCTGGACAATAGGGGGAGGAGGCAGAACATCAGGATTAGAGGCCTACCAGAAAGAATTGTCCCAGAAACCCTGACCTCCTCCCTCCAGGATTTGTTCAAAACAGTATTAAGAGACCCTGCCCTCACAGATATTCCTCTGGATCGGGCTCATAGAGCGTTAAGACCACAACCCAAAGATTTGGATCCCCCAAGAGATGTTATCATAAAATTTCATAAATTTACCGATAAAGAAAAGATAATGAAAGCGGCGAGACAGCAACAATCGATAACATTTCAAGGACAACAGCTACAAATCTATTCAGACCTCAGCCCACTTACTTTACAAAACAGAAAGGAAACACGATTTCTAACACAACACCTTCAAGATAAAGGGATCTCTTATAGATGGGGTTTCCCATTTAGTATAAAAGTGTTAAAGAATAACCGAATGCATGTGTACAAATCTCTGGAAGATCTGGAATCCTTCTGCAACCAGCTGGGTATACCACAGCCTTCACTGCCATCACTGCATGAAGAAAAGAACACAGAAGAAGCAAGACCACTGCATCAGAGGCCACGCTGGCAAACTGTTCAAAGAAAAAGGATATGAGAACCAGCTGCATCTGGCTCACCATCTACTCCAACTACAGAGAACGGATGAATCGGACTCTACCAGCTGGAAACAAGCCACGACCAGATTTAAAATAAGGGTCAGTTGCCTCTATTTTTTCTTGGACAATCAGGGTGAGTAGTCACCCCTAAAATTTCACTGAATACAAGAATGGACAGACTGTTCATAGATTTTAGAAAACTCTATTGCTCTAAGACTCTCAAAGTAGCTTAGTAATAAATAATAAAGGATGTTATGTGAAAGGCTTTAGAATTAATAAAAAAAAAAAAAAAAGGAAAAAGAAAAGAAGGGAGAAGAGGATTTTTTTCCTTTCATGCAGATAATACCAAATGAATGCAAACATACAGCTAGGTAGCCCCTACTGTGTCTGGACCGATTTAGGTCTTTGTATTCCCCCAACTTATAGGTGTTCACTCTCCATAGATACAGGGAGAGTGTAAATTGTATTATTGTTTGATTTTTTTTGTGGTTAATAATGTTGTTTTGTTTATTTTTAAAGTTTTTACAGGTTATATTGGTTGGTTGGTCAGAAATGTATTGGGTGATCTATTTTGATGCTCATCAGACATCTAGACTTACCCCTCGCTGGGTAACAGAAGAATTTGATTCAGGTAACAGGCTGCATAGCACTACAGGGAGGGAGGCGGGTCACCATACATAATAGCTTACAACATAAAACTTATCTCACAAAATTGTAAGGGCTTGAACTCCCCAAACAAAATATCTATTGCTCTAGCTTGGTTTAAAAAACAGAAAGGAGCGGTGGTGTTTCTACAAGAAACCCACTTCGCTAAACAAGGAAGCCCTGAACTGTACTCTAAACTTTATACCCAGCAATATTTCAGCTCCAATATCAATAAGAATGGGGTGGGCATATTAATGAGCAAGGAACTCCCATTCCAGCTATTAGAGCAACACTCTGACGAAGAAGGCAGACTATTGATACTAGTGGGAACTCTTTACAACAACCCCCTAAAACTCATGAATATATATGCGCCCAACACACGACAACTAACGTTCTTTAACAAAGCACTAGATAAATTAAGAGAAATGCAGAGAGGTATGGTAATTATAGGAGGGGACCTCAATATGACCCTGAATCCAAACACTGATAGCTCCACAGGTAAGAGTCAATTGACTCAAAAGCATAGGACTCATATTACCCAAACACTAGACACACTATTGTCTTACAAGGCACAAAACGTAGACCGAGATCGGACTTAGGAGATTTGCTAGGGGGAACCTTCACGAAATGGTTGAAGTATTATCAACTTGACCATTACCTAACTACATCTACGGACAAAGAACAGATAACAAGACAACCCACCCCTTTTGAACAACTATGTCTACAAGACCAGCCAATGAGACATACTTTAGCCTGGGCAAAAAAAACACTAGTTGGCACAAATAAACCAGATATGCCTGCGTATGTTAACCGCTGGCACAGGGAAATAGATAGGGAATTGACTGAAACAGAATGGAAACACATATTCCATACCACAAAGAAATCATCGGTCTCCGCTAAGTCCCTAGAATTAAATTTTAAGATCTTGGCCAGATGGTATCTTACCCCAGCAAGGAATAAAGCGATCTACCCGGCAGCTTCAGACATGTGCTGGAGAGGCTGCGGCAGTAGGGGCACCATGACTCATATATGGTGGGCATGTAACCTCATTCAGCCCTTCTGGCAGCAGGTTGGAGAATATATTAAAGCCATAAGCAATCAACAGAATGACTATGAGATCCAACTCCCTACAGCCCTATTAAACTTACTCCCAAAATGTAAATGTAAAATTCGGAGGAAATTGATTCAGTTAGCATTAAACACGGCAAGATCCCTGATAGCAGCCAATTGGAAATCACAAGTAGTCCCCACACATCAAGCTTGGGAATCACTCATGGAACACACAATACTATTAGAGGAATATGGTTATTTCATCCGTAAGGACATGGAAACATACCACAATATACAATTCTACTGGGAAACGCGCATGCACACTCACTAAAGCCACAAGCGGCCAAACAAGACCAGATAGGACACATCCAGAACAAAATACATACGAGCGGAAAAAAAAAAAAAAAAAAAAAAACCTCAGATGGATACCCATTTCGTGACCAACCATAGTTTTATTGTTTTAATGTTGTTGTTTTAGATAAGAATGATTAATAGCAAGATAATTTGAGTTATTCAAAAATGGATGATGGACTAATGTTACAGGCAACAAGGAACACGCTATCTGCATAAACATGTTTTACTCTTGTATTTACTGCGCTCCATGACTAATGTGATGTATACTACATTGTTCTGTAATGCCATAATTCATCCAATAAATATTTTTCAAAAAATAAAAAATAAATAAGATATAAAAAAGTGCTAAAATTTAAGCACATAAACAATGAAAATGTAGATCTATTTTCTTATATGAAAGTTTGCTGAAGAGGGGCATTAACAAAGCCACTAGGAAGGCTGTGTAAAGATTTCTATTGGTTTATATATGATTGACATGGAGAATAGTTGCTTATTTTTAGTGATAAATAAGGAGAAGATACTAATCCAACTGGAGAAATTTATCATTAGTTCTCCCCAGGTCTCCTCAGCTCTCCCATGTAGAAAAAACAACTTTTTATGATAAATATGGGCGCACATGTGCTCCTGTCCTAAGGAGAGCTGCTGAGAACTGATAGGAGAACAGAAAGGAGAATTCCCCAAATGTGATTGATAAATGGAGCCCTTTGTCTATAAGTAAACTGAATTGTCCACTTGTCTTTCTTCTTCATCACAATCCGTTGATGCATATTACTTGACTTTCAATATCTGTTTTTCTCTTTCCTCTTTTGTTTTTGTTGTTTTATAAACTTCAATAACATTACAAAACATATTCAACGTTAAACAATAAAGTTACAACCAATAAAACATTTTTCTTTTATCTTTTAAGTTTTGTTTCCTATAGTGCTTAGTTTCTATTATTACCGCATTCGTAAGAGTCTACTACGCTTAGTGTTAATTTAATCAAAAGGGGAGGTTTTTTGCTTCCTGTTCTGTTATATCAGGATAACCTTTAATTCACAGGCCTGATAGTGTTATCTTTACCCCTAACTACTGACTTAAAGGGATATTCCAGCCACAATTGGAAACCACATGGGTGCATTTCAGTATTGAACGGAAGCAATTTTGTAATATACATACATTAGCAAAAATGCTTCTAATAAAAGCTATAGCTGTTTCAAAAGTGTATTTAAGTATGCACCATGCACCAGCATTTTAAACACAGCACTTGCTCAGAGAACCTAAGGTGATTGTATCATCTGGTAATGACTCAATTTGTTAATTGCTGACATAGTACAAGCCTCACTGATGATCTGAGCAGCTGTATTTTTAAAAATGTGGGTGCAGTGACAATATCTAGCTATGCTTCACATGCACATGCAGAGAAAAATGTTAACACTAAAACAGTGATAACTTTTACTAGAAGCATTTTTGCCAATACGTGTATATTGCAAATATGTTTCCATGCTAAGGCACTGTGGCTTAGCTCGGTAGCAACTCAAGGGTTGCAGGTTCGATCCCCGGCGAGGTCCACTCAGCCTTTCATCCTTCCGAGGTCAATAAAATGAGCAGCGCCTTGAGACCCTTACGGGTGATTAGCCGCGCTTTGCAAGTACCCAATACAATACAATACAATATTGCAAATATGTTTCCATTCAAAGATGTAATAAATCTATGTGCATTTATATTTTGACTGGAATGTCCCTAAGAGGTGGGGGCCGAGAGTAGACGGGGGGGGGGGGGGCAATTAAAAAAAAAAAAGAGGAGGAGGAAAAGACTTCCCATTATTGCTAGCTTATCTGGGTAACATTTATTTCCATCCTCCCCTAAGGGAGTCTAATAAAAAGGCTTCTGATTGCAAAAATGCCACCAACAATTCCTTTTGAACCTCCAATTCTAGGGGCCATAATATATGCTAACTCAAGCTATTGGTAGTTTATTATAAATTAGTTGTTTTTTATTATTTCGGGGTGTTTTTTTTTTTTTTAACGGGTATTAGAATAGGAATGTTAGTTTTTAATTTTTAGTAATGTTAGTTTTTTTTGTTTAAGCTTAGGTTTTATTTTATTTCACAGGTAAGTTTGTATTTATTTTAACTATATAGTTATTAAATAGTTATATTGTAGCTAGCTTAGGTTTTATTTTTATTTCACAGGTAAGTTTGTATTTAAATAAACCTATAAACCCCTAAACCGCTGTTCCCAAACATCACCAACACTAACTAAACCTATTAACCCCTAAACCGCAGTTCCCCGACATCACCAACACTAACTAAACCTATAAACCTTTAAACTGCCATTCCCAAACATCGCCAACACCAACTAAACCTATTAAACCCTAAACTGCAGTTCCAAACATCACCAACACTAACTAAACCTATTAACCCCTAAACCGCAGTTCCCTGACATCACCAACACTAACTAAACCTATTAACCCCTAAACCGCCGTACACCCACATCGCCAACACTAACTAAAACACTAAATAAAACCTATTAACCCCTAAACTGTCATACACCCACATCGCCAAAACAATAACTAAACCTATTAACCCCTACAACCACCGCCCCAACATCGCAACAACCTAAATTAAACTATATTAACCCCTAAAACTAACACCCCCTAATTTTAAACTTTAGTTTAGTTGGTGTTGGCGATGTTTGGGAATGGCAGTTTAAAATTAGGGGGTGTTAGTTTTAGGGGTTAATATAGTTTAATTTAGGTTGTTGCGATGTTGGGGGCGGTGGTTGTAGGGGTTAATAGGTTTAGTTATTGTTTTGGCGATGTGGGTGTATGACAGTTTAGGGGTTAATAGGTTTTATTTAGTGTTTTAGTTAGTGTTGGCGATGTGGGTGTACGGCGGTTTAGGGGTTAGTAGGTTTAGTTAGTGTTGGTGATGTCGGGGAACTGCGGTTTAGGGGTTAATAGGTTTAGTTAGTGTTGGTTATGTTTGGGAACAGCGGTTTAGGGGTTTATAGGTTTATTTAGTGTTCTAGTTAGTGTCGTCGATGTTGGGGAACTGCGTTTAGGGGTTAACAGGTTTAGTTAGTGTTGGCAATGTTTGGAACTGCAGTTTAGGGTTTAATAGGTTTAGTTGGTGTTGGCGATGTTTGGGAATGGCAGTTTAAAGGTTTATAGGTTTAGTTAGTGTTGGCGATGTCGGGGAACTGCGGTTTAGAGGTTAAGAGGTTTAGTTAGTGTCTGCGATGTCGGGGAACAATGGTTTAGGGGTTAATAGCTTTATTTAGTTAGTGTTGGCGATGTTGGAACTGCATTTTAGATTAGAACAATTAAAAATTCTGAATATGAATAAAGAATGGATCTGAAAATTCTTAAACTGATTTATTCATTTTTGGAATTTTTCAGAATTTTAGTTATGGTGCAGATTCGAAAATTTGGATTCATTCGAATCTCTGAATTGGCCTAAATGCGGCCAAAAACTAAATTTGGATGAAACGAATTGCACATGTCTAGCTGTCAGTATTGCATTGTATTGGAGAAGGGAGATCATTTGGCACTAGTACCCACACTACTGAAGAGAACTTATATGTGGGCATATAGCACATTAGAGAAAACATAGTTTGCGCATGTGTTATTGGGCACAGGGCAGAAACCCCATCAATACACTGCAGGTGATAGGTTTTCATTATATATAGTACAATGCATTTGATAGGTTACAACTGTATACAATGAGTCCATTACAATAACACACTGCAGATGATGAGCTGTCATATTAGGGCCACATCACAATCTGACCACATAACCAGGACACGGCTGTCAGATGTATTCAATGTCCCATCAGATGCCCTCTTCTGCCTTTACTCACGAGCTCCACTTCAGCTCCTGTCTCTTTCTCTTCAGGGCCTCACTTCTCTCCAGGACAGCACCAGTTGACAGCTCTGACTTTTGCCTGCAAGCTCAGAGAAAAGCACAAAAGGAGGCTGTGAGAGGCCGGCTGCTCGGGGTCCATAGCTCTAAACTGGCATCACCCCCCTTGCCTAGCAGGCTACTGATCCCTCTGGGGGAAGTGATCACATTGAGCCACAGCTGGAACTTAGCTATTCTGTAGATCCATTGTCTGAGCGCAGGTCTGGGAGGTTGAGCTGCCCCTAGCCACCCTCAGCTGCCATCCCCTTCCTTCCACAGGCACCACTTGAGCTGCTCTAGTGCAGCTGCTCTGCTTCTTCTTTGTCAGTCTGCAGTGCACTCCAGTGATTGGAGTCCCCTCAAAGAGGCCGCATTGAGAGTGGCCTCAAATACAGTCTTAATGGCCGTGCTAAGACTCAACCACCCATTGGGTTGCGCTGTTGCGCTAGTTTTTCAGGCAACATATTAGTCGAGTTTTGCTATGGAGGGATGCCGACCTGCTCATGGCCTCTCTCCATAGCTTAACATGTGGGGAATGTTTATTTATTTTTTTAAGATTTTTTTTATTTTTTATTAAAAGCATTAATAAAAAAAAACCTTCCCATATGACAGGTGTGGCACTGCAATGACTGCACATCCCTGAATCTTGGGAACCTTCTGTCCAATAACATAATTATCCTGGGAATCTGTGGACTTGGCATGGGTGTCAGTGGCTTGTCAGTTTTATGTACTATATATTTTAAATTAGAAAAGCAGAATATGTTCTATGGTAAACTGGCATTTATAAATCTGTGTGCAATTTACATTGTATAATTTAATTTGGAATAATTTATTCACACCGTGGCAATTATTCAGTCACTATAACTCTTCTGCCTATATTATACAGCAATAAACAGTTAAAAAGTAAGTTTAAACTTTGGATCGATCGGCTCTGAGAGGAGTCTTGGTTTAGCAGCACAGATCAGAGTCAACACTCTCCGGGAAGACACGGGCTGGCAGGGAGGAGGCAGCCATCTTGGCTGACAAAGTAAGTGCGTAGCTACTTCTACACATGCACTCAGTCCGGGCAGCAGGCTGAAAGCTCTGATAACTGACCCTCAATACCCATTGTTCACACATTCAGATAAAATATAGAAGGTTTGTAAGCCTCTTAGAGCCTGTAAACAGGGGAAGAGGTGAGGTTGGAAGAAAGGATACACAGGGTACTATGCTGAACGGACCACATAGCATGTAGCAAGGCATATCTGGATCTGAATTAAACTGTACTAGGTTTGGGGACGTTTTCACGTAACTTATCCCCCTCATCAGTATGTTGTAGAGGAAGACTACTATAGAATATAATTTACAGGCTCATTATATTGCCCTTACAAAACAACCTGGAGGTAGAGGTGGGGGGCTCCTCAATACTAAATTAAAGAAATAAACACAGACCCAAAATAAATCACAGACCGAAGTGATTGGGGAGATTCTTGGAAATTCACCCAACTGACAAGTGTAGCAAGTGCCCCTCCAGGTATCATCTACTACCACATAAATATGTAAAAACTCAAGCCTGGTAGATGGAGGGACTCTGACCCAATAAATTATTAAAGCAATGTGAACATACACCTCTCCTATAAGTCCATATGTGAAGGACAGCCTTACAACTAGCCTTTGCTTCTGTGAAATGTGCCAAAAACCAAGTTCCAAAGATTTTTAGAAGTCATACATGCTTCCAAGAGCTACATCTAGTAAGAATATAAACTTCTGGTACTTCTAACACATACACTAGTTACAGAATTGACTTTCTTACCACGTAAATTAACAGCGGACGGCAGTCCGGTGAGTGTGACATGGCCTCTAGGAGATCAGTGAAGGGAGATAAATCCTTAAAAACCACAACAATGTCCACTTTCTTTAAACCTCAGTCTGGTAAGCCAGCCAAAGACACTGACATAGAAGAAGAATCAGACAATGAATCTATGCAACAGACGGAAGATAATACACCTCTAACAAAAGCAGACCCGCAAACCTTAGTCTCTAAAAAAGACATTGCTGATAATTTTGAAAAACTCTGGGAAAAAATTGATTCTATTCACATTTCAGTCGCTAGCAGCCTATCTGAGATCAAATCAGATCTGGCTGACATGGGAAACAGAATTGAAATCCTGGAAGATCAAAAAGACAACATGATCGAAAATTTAGATGACGTCTCTCAAACAGTCTCTTCTCAACAACAAATCCTGCTGGACCTTCAAGAAAAACTGGAGGACCTCGAAAATAGAAGCAGGAGGAACAACATTTGTTTAAAGGGAGTACCTGAGGAAGTAACCAATAAAGATTTACCAGCATATATCTCCCAATTGTTCGGCCAGATCACTGGATCACCGGCTGACTACATCTTCCAGATAGAGAGAGCTCATTGTGCCCTGAAGGCAAAGCTGAAGAATGGGCTTCCGCCCGCGACATGGTTATAAGGCTAACTTTCTTCCCAGATAAAGAAAAGGTCTTACTAGCTTCTAGGAAAAATCCCACTTTTAAATTCCAGGGGAGCATGGTCCAATTTTACCAGGATCTTAGCCTCAGGACTTTGCAACAGAGAGGCACCTTCAGACCTCTGACATCACTCCTACGGAAACAACAGATACAGTATAAATGGGGATTCCCTTTTGCCCTTATTATAACAAAAGACTCCAAACTGATCACCATTAAAGAGCCGGAGGACATACCGGAAATTTGCACAATCTTAGGCCTTGAGACTCCACCGCTACCAGCACGGGACTCGCCCCCCATACATAGAAACAAAGCAGACAATCCCGTGGATCAGACAAAATGGTTCAAAACCGACTACAAACGACAACAAATGAAGGAAGACAGAGGCAATGAAACCTAAGAAATTAGATACTTACTCTAACAAATAAGGAAGAGTCTGTTGAGTATCCCCGGACCTCTTATGATTTCCCAAAGGACAGAAAGTTTGGGAGACTTTGTTACTATCCCATTGGCTGTCCACCAATTTAATTTAGATTTCACAATCTTTAATAGGCTGATAACTACACAGCCTACACAGAACCCCTCTTTTTCTCAGGTTGTATACTGAATATTTGTCTATTGACACAATGTAGCTTTCAGTTTAATAGTCCCAAAGTTGTGGACCTGTTGAATGTTTTTCTATGTTGTTTAAACTGTTATTTTCTCTCCAGTTCTTTATCTCCTCATAGTGACAACTCCATTATGCATACAGCCACCAGTAGCCCTACCCTACCGGGATCCCGGATGATAGGTGAGAGTTCGAGCCCAAAGGTAACATCATCCAAATCAGTCACACATAGCATACACTTCCTCTTTGATTCCTAAAATAAATCTAATCTCCCACAATGTCAAGGGGTTAAACACGGATATCAAACGTAGGATAGCAATGTCCCAATACACTTCCCTACAAGCTAATCTCCTGTCCTTACAAGAAACCCATCTCCTAAAAGCTAATATCCCCAAATATTGGGCAAAACGATTCACTACCCACTTTCATGCTACGGCACCCACTAAAAACAGAGGAGTCTCAATCTTGATTCACTCCTCAATTAATTTTACACATGAGCACACTGTTACAGACCCAGAAGGGAGATACCTTATTGTCAAAGGGTGAGTTTCAGGCACAGAAGTCCTATTGTGTAATATCTTTGCGCCCAAAGAAAACCAACACACCTTCTTTGGACATATACAGTGGGGCAAAAAAGTATTTAGTCAGCCACCAATTGTGCAAGTTCTCCCACTTAAGAAGATGAGAGAGGCCTGTAATTTTCATCATAGGTATACCTCAATTACTCAATTATGAGAGACAAAACGTGCAAACAAATCCAGACTATCATATTGTCTGATTTGGAAAGAATTTATTTGCATATTATGGTGGAAAATAAGTATTTGGTCACCTAAAAACAAGCAAGATTTCTGGCTCTCACAGACCTGTATCTTCTTCTTTAAGAGGCTCCTCTGTCCTCCGTTCATTACCTGTATTAATGGCACCTGTTTGAACTTGTTTTCAGTATAAAAGACACCTGTCCACAACCTCAAACAGTCACACTCTAAACTCCACTATGGTGAAGACCAAAGAGCTGTCGAAGGACACCAGAAAAAAATTGTAGACCTGCACCAGACTGGGAAGACTGAATCTGCAATAGGCAAGCAGCTTGGTGTGAAGAAATCAACTGTGGGAGCAATAATTAGAAAATGGAAGACATTCAAGACCACTGATAATCTCCCTCGATCTGGGGCTCCACGCAAGATCTCACCCCGTGGGGTCAAAATGATCACAAGAACGGTGAGCAAACATCCCAGAACCACACGGGGGACCTAGGGAATGACCTGAAGAGAGCTGGGACCAACGTAACAAAGGCTACCATCAGTAACACACTACGCCGCCAGGGACTCAGATCCTGCAGTGCCAGACGTGTCCCCCTGCATAAGCCAGTATATGTCCGGGCCCATCTGAAGTATGCTAGAGAGCATTTGGATGATCCAGAAGCGGATTGGGAAAATGTCATATGGTCAGATGATACCAAAGTAGAACTGTTTGGTAGAAACACAACTTGTCGTGTTTGGAGGAGAGAATGCTGAGTTGCAACAAAAGAACACCATACCTACTGTGAAGCATGGGGGTGGCAACATCATGCTTTGGGGCTGTTTCTCTGCCAAGGGAACAGGACGACTGATCCGTGTACATGAAAGAATGAATGGGGCCATGTATCGTGAGATTTTGAGTGCAAACCTCCTTCCATCAGCAAGGGCATTGAAGATGAAACGTGACTGGGTCTTTCAGCATGACAATGATCCCAAACACACTGCCCGGGCAATGAAGGATTGGCTTCGTAAGAAGCATTTCAAGGTCCTGGAGTGGCCTAGCCAGTCTCCAGATCTCAACCCCATAGAAAACCTTTGGAGGGAGTTGAAAGTCTGTGTTGCCCAGCGAAAGCCCCAAAACATCACTGCTCTAGAGGAGATCTGCATGCAGGAATGGGACAACATATCAGCAACAGTGTGTGATAACCTTGTGAAGATTTACAGAAAACGTTTGACCTCTGTCATTGCCAACAAAGGATATATAACAAAGTATTGAGATGAACTTTTGATATTGACCAAATACTTATTTTCCACCATAATTTGCAAAGAAATTCTTTCCAAATCAGACAATGTGATTGTCTGGATTTGTTTCCACATTTTGTCTCTCATAGTTGAGGTATACCTATGATGAAAATTACAGGCCTCTCTCATCTTCTTAAGTTGGAGAACTTGCACAATTGATGGCTGACTAAATACTTTTTTGCCCCATTGTATCCAAGCTTCTAACACAATGGTCACAGGTCAAAGTCATCTTAGCGGGAGACTTCAACATTAATATGACCCCGTTAACTCCGAGTCTTAACAAACCTCTCACCAACAAAAACCTCCGACATAACAGACTGATTAAGTCGATCCAAGATTCCTTAATGCCCCACTCCCTGATCGACACGTGGTACACACTATACGGAACAAATTCTGACACTACATTTTACTCAGCTGTGCATAAATCATATGTGCGGCTAGATTACATATACACTAGTCAGGTTCTCCAACCCTTATTACGTGGTTCCAGAATTCATGCATATGTGTGGTTGGACCACTCTATTATCTCCCTTCAAATAGACGGACTGAGAGACCCCCATAGAAACATGACTTGGATGTTTGACCCAACACACCTTAGACACCCTGTGACACGCTAAAAGCATTAACGGAATATTGGAAAATAAATAGGGACACTACACTAAACCCACTTAATACATGGGCGGCATACAAGGCGGTTATTAGGGGACTCCTTATAAAAGAGAAAACAGTACAGCCTAAGAAACACAGAAACCACTTAACACAGCTACATAAAGAAATAGAGATACTGGAGAGGCAGCATAGATTGTCCAGACAGATTGCGACACTACACACGCTCCAAATCAGAAGAGCCGCTCTGGCGTCGCTTCTGAACTTACAAGCAACAAGAGCTATACAAAAGCTGCAATCGCAATATTTTGTCTATGCAAACAAGCCAGACAAGTATATGGCCCACAAAATTAGAGAAAGGTGTAGAGCCTCAGCTATACCCCTGATTGAAACAGCCCAAGGCACCACAACCTCACACCCACAAGAAACAGTTGAAACATTCACCACATACTATGGGAAATTATATGATGGGAAGAAGGTCACTCATTCCATAGAAACTGACGGCTAGATTACGAGTCTTGCATTAGCCTTAAAAAGCAGCATTGAGTGGTCCCAACGCTGGTCAGGCAGGAGAGGGTCTACCGCTCACTTTTTTTCTGCAATTTTAGCTTACTGCAAATCCCCTTACGTCAATTGCGTATACTATCTTTTTAATGGGATTTGCCTAACGCCGGTATTATGATCACCTGAAAAAGTGAGCGGTACACCCTCTCCTGGCAAGACTCCTACCGCATATAAAAATCAGTAGTTAAGAGTTTTATGGGCTAACGCCGTAACATAAAACTCTTAACTAAAGTGCTGAAAAGTACACTAACACCCATAAACTACCTATTAACCCCTAAACCGAGGCCCCCCCCCCACATCGCAAACACTAAAATAAAATGTTTAACCCCTAATCTGCCGACCGGACATCGCCGCCACTTTAATAAATGTATTAACCCCTAAACTACCGCACTCCTGCCTCACAAACACTAGTTACATTTTATTAACCCCTAATCTGCCGTCCCTAACATCGCCGACACCTACCTACATTTATTAACCCCTAATCTGCCGACCCCAACGTCGTCGTCGCTGCCGCTACTACATTACATTTTTTAACCCCTAAATCTAACCCTAACCCCCCTAACTTAAATATAATTTAAATAAAACTAAATTAAATTACTACAATTAAATAAATTAATCCTATTTAAAACTAAATACTTACCTATAAAATAAACCCGAAGATAGCTACAATATAATTACATTGTAGCCATCTCAGGGTTTATTTTTATTTTACAGGCAACTTTGTATTTATTTTAACTAGGTACAATAGTTATTAACTATTTAATAACTACCTAGCTAAAAAAAGTACAAAAGTACCTGTAAAATAAACCCTAACCTAAGTTACAATTACACCTAACACTACACTATAATTAAACTAATTACCTAAACTACCTACAATTAATTACAATTAAATTGAATAAACTAAATTACGAAAAAAAAACCCACTAAATTACAGAAAATAAAAAAAGAATTACAAGAATTTTAAACTAATTACACCTAATCTAATCCCCCTAATAAAATAAAAAAGCCCCCCAAAATAAAAAAAGCCCTACCCTATACTAAATTACAAATAGCCTTTAAAAGGGCCTTTTGTGGGGCATTGCCCCAAAGTAATCAGCTCTTTCACCCACCACCCACACACTCAACCCTACTTGAAAACCCACCCAATCCCCCCTTAAAAAACCTAACACTACCCCCTTGAAGATCACCCTCTTCATCCAGGCTGCATCTTCTATCTTCATCCTTCCGGAGCGGAGCGGGTCCATCTTCAAGACATCCGACGCGGAGCATCCTCTTCATCCATCGGCCGACGACTGAATGACTGGTCCTTTAAGTGACGTCATCCAAGATGGCGTCCCTTGAATTCCGATTGGCTGATAGAATCCTATCAGCCAATCGGAATTAAGATAGGAAAAATCCTATTGGCTGATGCAATCAGCCAATAGGATTGACCTCGCATTCTATTGCCTGATTGAAACAGCCAATAGAATGCAAGCTCAAACCTATTGGCTGATTGGATCAGCCAATAGGATTGAACTTCAAATCTATTGTCTGATTGCATCAGCCAATAGGATTTTTCCTACCTTAATTCCGATTGGCTGATAGGATTCTATCAGCCAATCGGAATTCAAGGGACGCCATCTTGGATGACGTCACTTAAAGGACCAGTCATTCAGTCGTCGGCCATCGAATGAAGAGGATGCTCCGCGTCGGATGTCTTGAAGATGGACCATCTCCGCTCCGGAAGGATGAAGATAGAAGATACCGTCTGGATGAAGACTTCTGCCGATCTGGAGGTCCTCTTCTGGCCGGATAGGATGAAGACTTCGGACCCTCTGGAGGACCACTTGTGCCCGGCTGGGTGAAGACGTCTCAAGGTAGGATGATCTTCAAGGGGGTAGTGTTAGGTTTTTTTAAGGGGGGATTGGGTGTGTTTTAGAGTAGGGTTGGGTGCGTGGGTGGTGGGTTTTAATGTTTGGGGGGGGTATTGTATTTTTTTTAAAAGTTAAAGAGCTGATTACTTTGGGGCAATGCCCCACAAAAGGCCCTTTTAAGGGCTATTTGTAATTTAGTATAGGGTAGGGAATTTTATTATTTTAAGGGGCTTTTTTATTTTATTAGGGAGATTAGATTAGGTGTAATTAGTCTAAAATTCTTGTAAGGCTTTTTTTATTTTCTGTAATTTAGTGTTTTTTTTCGTAATTTAATTTATTTAATTTAATTGTAATTAATTGTAGGTAGTTTAGGTAATTAGTTTAATTATAGTGTAGTGTTAGGTATAATTGTAACTTAGGTTAGGGTTTATTTTACAGGTAAATTTGTATTTATTTTAACTAGGAAGTTATTAAATAGTTAAGAACTATTTAATAACTATTGTACCTAGTTAAAATAAATACAAAGTTGCATGTAAAATAAATATAAATCCTAAGCTAGCTACAATGTAACTATTAGTTATATTGTAGCTAGCTTAGGGTTTATTTTACAGGTAAGTATTTAGTTTTAAATAGGTATAATTTATTTAATTGTAGTAAATTTATTTAGATGTATTTAAATTATATTTAAGTTAGGGGGGGTTAGGGTTAGACTTAGGTTTAGGGATTAATAAATGTATTATAGTGGCGGCGACGGCGGTGGCAGATTAGGGATAAATAAATTTAATATAGTTGCGGTGATGTTGGGGGGCAGATTAGGGGTTAATAACTATAATGTAGGTGTCGGCGATGTTGGGGGCAGTAGATTAGGGGTTAATAAGTGTAAGATTAGGGGTGTTTAGACTCGGGTTCATGTTAGGGTGTTAGGTGCAGACATAAAATTAATTTCCCCTTAGGAAACAATGGGGCTGAGTTAGGAGCTGAACGCTGCTTTTTTGCAGGTGTTAGTTTTTTTTTCAGCCAGCTCAGCCCCATTGTTTCCTATGGGGAAATTGTGCACAAGCACATTTTGCCAGCTTACCGCTACCGTAAGCAGCTCTGGTATTACAGTGGGATGTGGAGCTAAATTTTGCTTAACGCTCACTTTTCTGAGGCTAACACCGGCTTGAGGAAAACTTGTAATACCAGCGTTGGCTTAAGTGAGCGGTAAGAAAAAAAGACTTATTAGCCCCGCACAGCCTTACCGACAAAAACTCGTAATCTAGGCGTGAGACTCTTACCAATGACTTCTTCACTCAGACCTGAAAGAGAACACAATGAAAACAGTCTTCAGATGGTACTTGAAACCAACCAAAATGGCACATATGGGCACACATACAACAACAACAACAACAATCTCTGCTACAGGGGATGTGGGGAGGTGGGTTCATTTATACATATGTGGTGGGAATGTGTGGAGGTGAGGGCTGTGTGGAAACGACTGTCTACCTTCATTAGCAATCTAATAGGTGAAGAATTCACACTTACAATTCAGCAGGTCCTACTACATGAATATATTGCTAAATACAACAAATATCTCAACACCTTCCAGAGAATCCTCTGTACTGTCACTAGAATTTGCATTGCAAGATTTTGGAAGTCAGGGACCCCCTCATGAGCAGAAATAGAAGACAAAATGCAACACACCTATAAGATGTATGAGTTGGCAGCTGGGATATTGAACAATAGAGACACTGTAAATCAGATCTGGTATTACTGGATCACGGGGATGTCAGTAGGCTGATGACCACCTTCCACTGGGGCTACTGGAGTTTAGAGGGCAAATTACTGCCTAGCAGTGAATGCTTTTAAATATTATTCCACTGTTGTCACAGCCCTTTTTGGTGACTCCATCCCCTCCTCCCCCCTCTTCCTTTCTCCCCCCCCCCCCACAAATATTTAGTGTTGCTAACCATGTTTAGCCTTATATTAATATTTCTCGAAATTAAGGAGCTGGTTAGTAAAATTGTATGTACTATATTACATCACGGTTACAGAATGTGATTGTCTAATTCGCAAATATTTGAGTTCTAGGAACCTGAGATTTCCAATCTCTGGGAACTTGTGACGTCTTTGCTCTGGAATTTGTCATACAAACGTTGATGTTTCATAAAATTTGTGTAAAGTACTAATAACAATAAAAATATATTTAAACATAAAAAGTAAGTTTAAACCCAACCCCCACCACCACTGCACATAATTTTCACCAAACATAAAATTACATAACAGTGCTAGTAGACCAAGAACCAAAGTGAGAACTAAAATGTAAAAAATAAAATGCTCCTTTAATTAACCTTGGATACCATAAATGACTGCATGAATCCTTTAATTTCTTGGGTATCCAAAAATAAACTTTGATTATGCACATTAATTGCAGACATGCTTTAAGAAGCAGGGAAATGTATTAGCATACCATGACTGTACCCTTTATTAATAAATATTCATATAAAGCAAGATTAAAGGGGTTTATCAAGGGGGACGTAGTAGTAGTAGTATATATATAAAAGAGTGGCAAAAGGTGTACAGATAGGAAGTAAAAAGAATATCAGATACTAAAATTAAATTAAATTATTAAATGCAATGAAATCGGATAATATTACATTCAAATAAATAAAAATCGCTCATAGCGCCGTAAAAACAATCAAATATTATACATGTGTGAATAAAAATTGCAGCTGACACCAACTAGGTGTTAATCTGTTGTTGCCTAAATCAATGGATAAATGTTTTCAGAATAAAGAGCGTTGTATGGAATCAAACATCAAGCATTTTGATAGACAAAGTATCAGTCCTATATCACTTCAGATAGGAACAACATAGGTGGGGTATGTAGTAACAAATGACTCCAATGGTGTTCACAAGATAGCTACAATATAATTACATTGTAGCCATCTCAGGGTTTATTTTTATTTTACAGGCAACTTTGTATTTATTTTAACTAGGTACAATAGTTATTAACTATTTAATAACTACCTAGCTAAAATAAGTACAAAAGTACCTGTAAAATAAACCCTAACCTAAATTACAATTACACCTAACACTACACTATAATTAAACTAATTACCTAAACTACCTACAATTAATTACAATTAAATTGAATAAACTAAATTACGAAAAAAAACTATAATTAGCATACCATGACTGTACCCTTTATTAATAAATATTCATATAAAGCAAGTAATTTAGGATGAAGATAGAAGATGCAGCCTGGATGAAGAGGGTGATCTTTAAGGCGGTAGTGTTAGGTTTTTTAAGGGGGGATTGGGTGGGTTTTCAAGTAGGGTTGAGTGTGTGGGTGGTGGGTGAAAGAGCTGATTACTTTGGGGCAATGCCCCACAAAAGGCCCTTTAAAAGGCTATTTGTAATTTAGTATAGGGTAGGGCTTTTTTTATTTTGGGGGGCTTTTTTATTTTATTAGGGAGATTAGATTAGGTGTAATTAGTCTAAAATTCTTGTAATTCTTTTTTTATTTTCTGTAATTTAGTGGGGGGTTTTCGTAATTTAGTTTATTTAATTTAATGGTAATTAATTGTAGGTAGTTTAGGTAATTAGTTTAATTATAGTGTAGTGTTAGGTGTAATTGTAACTTAGGTTAGGGTTTATTTTACAGGTAAATTTGTATTTATTTTAACTAGGAAGTTATTAAATAGTTAAGAACTATTTAATAACTATTGTACCTAGTTAAAATAAATACAAAGTTGCCTGTAAAATAAATATAAATCCTAAGCTAGCTACAATGTAACTATTAGTTATATTGTAGCTAGCTTAGGATTTATTTTACAGGTAAGTATTTAGTTTTAAATAGGTATAATTTATTTAATTGTAGTAAATTTATTTAGATGTATTTAAATTATATTTAAGTTAGGGGGGGTTAGGGTTAGACTTAGGTTTAGGGATTAATAAATGTATTATAGTGGCGGCGACGGCGGTGGCAGATTAGGGATAAATAAATGTAATATAGTTGCAGTGATGTTGGGGGGCAGATTAGGGGTTAATAACTATAATGTAGGTGTCGGCGATGTTGGGGGCAGTAGATTAGGGGTTAATAAGTGTAAGATTAGGGGTGTTTAGACTCGGGTTCATGTTAGGGTGTTAGGTGCAGACATAAAATTAATTTCCCCTTAGGAAACAATGGGGCTGAGTTAGGAGCTGAACGCTGCTTTTTTGCAGGTGTTAGGTTTTTTTTCAGCCAGCTCAGCCCCATTGTTTCCTATGGGGAAATTGTGCACGAGCACATTTTGCCAGCTTACCGCTACAGTAAGCAGCTCTGGTATTACAGTGAGATGTGGAGCTAAATTTTGCTCAACGCTCACTTTTCTGAGGCTAACACCGGCTTGAAGAAAACTTGTAATACCAGCGTTGGCTTAAGTGAGCGGTAAGAAAAAAAGACTTATTAGCCCCGCACAGCCTTACCGACAAAAACTCGTAATCTAGGCGTGAGACTCTTACCAATGACTTCTTCACTCAGACCTGAAAGAGAACACAATGAAAACAGTCTTCAGATGGTACTTGACACCAACCAAAATGGCACATATGGGCACACATACAACAACAACAACAACAATCTCTGCTACAGGGGATGTGGGGAGGTGGGTTCATTTAGACATATGTGGTGGGAATGCGTGGAGGTGAGGGCTGTGTGGAAACAACTGTCTACCTTCATTAGCAATCTAATAGGTGAAGAATTCACACTTACAATTCAGCAGGCCCTACTACATGAATATATTGCTAAATACAACAAATATCTCAACACCTTCCAGAGAATCCTCTGTACTGTCACTAGAATTTGCATTGCAAGATTTTGGAAGTCAGGGACCCCCTCATGAGCAGAAATAGAAAACAAAATGCAACACACCTATAAGATGTATGAGTTGGCAGCTGGGATATTGAACAATAGAGACACTGTAAATCAGATCTGGTATTACTGGATCACGGGGATGTCAGTAGGCTGATGACCACCTTCCACTGGGGCTATTGGAGTTTAGAGGGCAAATTACTGCCTAGCAGTGAATGCTTTTAAATATTATTCCACTGTTGTCACAACCCTTTTTGGTGACTCCGTCCCCTCCTCCCCCCTCTTCCTTTCTCCCCCCCCCCCCCCCACAAATATTTAGTGTTGCTAACCATGTTTAGCCTTATATTAATATTTCTCGAAATTAAGGAGCTGGTTAGTAAAATTGTATGTACTATATTACATCACGGTTACAGAATGTGATTGCCTAATTCGCAAATATTTGAGTTCTAGGAACCTGAGATTTCCAATCTCTGGGAACTTGTGACGTCTTTGCTCTGGAATTTGTCATACAAACGTTGATGTTTCATAAAATTTGTGTAAAGTACTAATAACAATAAAAATATATTTAAATATAAAAAGTAAGTTTAAACCCACCACCACTGCACATAATTTTCACCAAACATAAAATTACATAACAGTGCTTGTAGACCAAGAACCAAAGTGAGAACTAAAATTTAAAAAATAAAATGCTCCTTTAATTAACCTTCAAATAAGAATGGATACCATAAATGACTGCATGAATCCTTTAATTTCTTGGGTATCCAAAAATAAACTATGATTATGCACATTAATTGCAGAAATGCTTTAAGAAGCAAGGAAATGTATTCATATAAAGCAAGATTAAAGGGGTTTATCAAGGGGGACGTAGTAGTAGTAGTAGTATATATATAAAAGAGTGGCAAAAGGTGCACAGATAGGAAGTAAAAAGAATATCAGATACTAAAATTAAATTAAATTATTAAATGCAATGAAATCGGATAATATTACATTCAAATAAATAAAAATCGCTTATAGCGCCGTAAAAACAATCAAATATTATACATGTGTGAATAAAAATTGCAGCTGACACCAACTAGGTGTTAATCTGTTGTTGCCTAAATCAATGGATAAATGTTTTCAGAATAAAGAGCGTTGTATGGAATCAAACATCAAGCATTTTGATAGACAAAGTATCAGTCCTATATCACTTCAGATAGGAACAACATAGGTGGGGTATGTAGTAACAAATGACTCCATTGGTGTTCACAAATAAATGCAAATATGCCCACTTACTAGAGACTACCTCAATCAGATGAGGTAAGTTCTGCACATGGATTGCATCCAAGGTCCTGTATACGTCAGTCAACTGATGTGCTTCGGTGTTGCCTGGGTATGGTAGATTTCTTCCACTCTCTCTTCCGCTCCACGTCACAGGAGGCAAAATATAATAGAGGAGTCAGAAAATGCCAAAACAATAGTGCAATATTGTAGTAATAAAATTGAAATGTTTATTAAACAAAATTCTATGGTGAAACCTGCTTACATTCATCAACCTCAATTAGCTATGAGCTATCCGTTTAGCATTGCACATTTAGATATACACAGCAGTTCAAGTGGTTCAACAGCTCCCACCGATTATGCACATATATGATGGCGAAAAGTACACCCAAACAACAAGCCAACCGGCTAGATTACGAGTCTTGCGTTAGCCTTAAAAAGCAGCGTTGAGAGGTTCCAACACTGCTTTTTAACGCCCGCTGGTATCACGAGTCTGGCAGGAGAGGGTCTACCGTTCACTTTTCTTCCGCGACTTGAGCTTACCGCAAATCCCCTTATGTCAATTGGGTATCCTATCTTTTTAATGGGACTTGCCTAACGCTGGTATTACGAATCTTGGAAGAAGTGAGCGGTACACCCTCTCCTGTCAAGACTTCTACCGCATTTAAAAGTCAGTAGTTAAGAGTTTTATGGGCTAACGCCGTAACATAAGACTCTTAACTAAAATGCTACAAAGTACACTAACACCCATAAACTACCTATTAACCCCTAAACCGAGCCCCCCCCCCCCCACATCGGAAACACTTAAATAAAGTTTTTAACCCCTAATCTGCTGACCGGACATCACCGCCACTGTAATAAATATATTAACCCCTAAACCGCCGCGCTCCCACCTCGCAAACACTAGTTAAATTTTGTTAACCCCTAATCTGCCGTCCCTAACATCACCGACACCTATCTTCATTTATTAACCCCTAATCTGCCACCCCCAACGTCGCTGCTAATATATTAAAATTATTAACCCCTAAACCTAAGTCTAACCCTAAGTCTAACCCCCCCCTAACTTAAAAATAATTTAAATAAAAAGAAATAAAATTACTACTATTAAATAAATTAATCCTATTTAAAACTAAATACTTACCTATAAAATAAACCCTAAGCTAGATACAATATAACTAATAGTTACATTGTAGCTAGCTTAGGCTTTATATTTATTTTACAGGCAACTTTGTATTTATTTTAACTAGGTACAATAGTTATTAAATTGTTATTAACTATTTAATAGCTACCTAGTTAAAATAAGTAAAAATTTACCTGTAAAATAAATCCTAACCTAAATTACAATTACACCTAACACTACACTATCATTAAATTAATTACATAAACTAACTACAATTAACTACAATTAAATTAAATAAACTAAATTACAAAAAAAAACACTAAATTACAGAAAATAAAAAAATAATTACAAGAATTTTAAACTAATTACACCTAATCTAATCCCCCTTATAAAATAAAAAGCCCCCCACAATAATAAAATTCCCTACTCTATACTAAATTACAAATAGCCCTTAAAAGGGCTTTTTGCAGGGCATTGCCCCAAAGTAATCAGCTCTTTTACCTGTAAAAAAAATACAATACCCCCCCAACATTAAAACCCACCACCCACACTCTCAACCCTACTCTAAAACCCACCCAATCCCCCCTTAATAAACCCTAACACTACCCCCTTGAAGATCACCCTACCTTGAGCCGTCTTCACCTAGCCGGGCACAAGTGGACCTCCAGAGGGGCAGAAGTCTTCATCCGATCCGGGCAGAAGAGGACCTCCAGACCGGCAGAAGGCTTGATCCAGGCGGCATCTTCTATCTTCATCCATCCGGAACGGAGCGGTCCATCTTCAAGACATCCGACGCGGAGTATCCTCTTCTTCCGACGGCTAAGACTGAATGAAGGATCTTTTAAATGACGTCATCCAAGATGGCGTCCCTTGAATTCCGATTGGCTGATAGGATTCTGCAATCAGCCAATAGAATTAAGCTCGCATTCTATTGGCTGATTGGAACAGCCAATAGAATGCAAGCTCAACCCTATTGGCTGATTGGATCAGCCAATAGGATTGAAGTTCAATCCTATTGGCTGATTGCATCAGCCAATAGGATTTTTCCTACCTTAATTCCGATTGGCTGATAGAATCCTATCAGCCAATCGGAATTCAAGGGACGCCATCTTGGATTACATCATTTAAAGGAACCTTCATTCAGTCTTAGCCGTCGGAAGAAGAGGATGCTCTGTGTCGGATGTCTTGAAGCTGGACCCGCTCCGGATGGATGAAGATAGAAGATGCCGCCTGGATGAAGCCTTCTGCCCATCTGGAGGTCCTCTTCTGCCCGGATTGGATGAAGACTTCTGCTCCTCTGGAGGTCCACTTGTACCCGGCTGGGTGAAGACGTCTCAAGGTAGGGTGATCTTCAGGGGGTTAGTGTTAGGTTTTATTAAGGGGGGATTGGGTGGGTTTTAGAGTAGGATTGGGAGTGTGGGTGGTGGGTTTTAATGTTGGGGGGGTTATTGTATTTTTTTTACAGGTAAAAAAGCTGATTACTTTGGGGCAATGCCCCGCAAAAAGCCCTTTTTAGGGCTATTTGTAATTTAGTATAGGGTAGGGAATTTTATTATTTTGGGGGGCTTTTTTATTTTATTAGGGGGATTAGATTAGGTGTAATTAGTTTAAAATTCTTGTAATTATTTTTTTATTTTCTGTAATTTAGTGGGGGGGTTGTACTTAAGTTTATTTAATTTAATTGTAGTTAATTGTAGTTAGTTTATGTAATTATTTTAATGATAGTGTAGTGTTAGGTGTAATTGTAATTTAGGTTAGGATTTATTTTACAGGTAAATTTGTACTTATTTTAACTAGGTAGCTATTAAATAGTTAATAACTATTTAATAACTATTGTACCTAGTTAAAATAAATACAAAGTTGCCTGTAAAATAAATATAAACCCCAAGCTAGCTACAATGCAACTATCCTATAATATAAAAGACCAAGTGTGTTTGTCCGAAGCTGTCATGCGCAGTAGAGACAGCACGAGGACAAACACACCTGGCCTTTGAGGCCCTAGCTGAGCTGCATCAGAAGTGGGCATGGCCGACATGAAGGGTGCGTTGCTGGGCGTAAATGGTCATGAAGGGGGCATGGCCGGCTGTGAGGGGGGCGTGGCCAGTTGCGGTCGCACAATAGAGAGGGGGTGAGAGAGAGAGGGGGAGAGAGATGGGAGGAGAGAGAGATAGGAGAGAAAGAGAGAGGGGGGAAAGAGAGAGAGGGGGGAAGAGAGAGAGGCGGGGGAAGAGAGGGGGGGAAGAGAGAGAGGGGGGAAGAGAGGGGGGAAGAGAGAGGGGGGGACGAGAGAGAGGGGGGGACGAGAGAGAGGGGGGAAAGAGAGAGAGGGGGGAAGAGAGAGAGAGGGGGGAAGAGAGAGAGGGGGAAGAGAGAGGGGGGGAAGAGAGAGAGGGGGGAAGAGAGAGGGGGGAAGAGAGAGAGGGGGAAGAGAGAGAGGGGGAAGAGAGAGAAGGGAGAGAGGGGGGAGAGAGAGAACAAAAGAGAGGGGGAGAGAGCGAAAAAGAGAGGGGGAGAGAGAGAGCACAAAAGAGAGGGGGGAGAAAGCACGCAAAAGAGAGGGGAGAGAGAGAGCAAAATAGGGGGGAAAGAGAGAGAGCAAAAGAGGGGGAGAGAGAGCACAAAAGAGAGGGGGAGAGAGCACAAAAGAGAGGGGGAGAGAGAGCACAAAAGAGAGGGGGAGAGAGAGTGCAAAAGAGAGGGGGGAGAGAGAGCGCAAAAGAGAGGGGGGAGAGAGAGCGCAAAACAGGGGGGGAGAGAGAGGAGGGAGAGAGAGAGAGAGAGAGAGAGAAAGGGGGGAGAGAGGGGGGAGAGAGAGAGGGGGGAGAGAGAGGGGGGGAGAGAGAGAGGGGGGAGAGAGAGGGGGGAGAGAGAGAGCAAAAGAGAGGGGGGAGAGAGAGCGCAAAAGAGAGGGGGGAGAGCGCAAAAGAGAGGGGGGGAGAGAGAAAGCGCAAAAGAGGGGGGAGAGAGAGAGCGCAAAAGAGAGGGGGAGAGAGAGCGCGTAAAAGAAAGGGGGGAGAGAGAGAGAGCAAAAGAGGGAGGAGAGAGAGAGCACAAAAGAGAGGGGGAGAGAGAGCACAAAAGAGAGGGGGAGAGAGAGCGCAAAAGAGAGGGGGAGAGAGAGCGCAAAAGAGAGTGGGAGAGAGAGTGCAAAAGAGAGGGGGGGAGCGCAAAAGAGAGTGGGGAGAGAGAGCGCAAAAGAGGGGGGGAGAGAGAGCGCAAAAGAGGGGGGAGAGAGAGAGCAAAAGAGGGAGGAGATAGAGAGCACAAAAGAGAGTGGAGAGAGAGAGACCGCAAAAGAGGGGGGAGAGGGGGAGCACAAAAGAGAGGAGGGTAAGAGCGCAAAAGAGAGGGGGGGAGAGAGCACAAAAGAGGGGTGGGAGAGAGAGGGGGGAGAGGGAGAGAGAGAGAAAGGGGGGAGAGAGGGGGGGAGAGAGAGAGGGGGGGGAGAGAGAGGGGGGAGAGAGAGAGCAAAAGAGAGGGGGAGAGAGAGCGCAAAAGAGAGGGGGGGAGAGCGCAAAAGAGAGAGGGGGAGAGAGAGAGAGGGGGGAAGAGAGAGAGGGGGAAGAGAGAGGGGGGGAAGAGAGAGAGGGGGGAGAGAGAGGGGGGAGGGAGAGAGAGAGGGGGGGAGAGAGAGAGGGGGAAGAGAGAGAGGGGGAAGAGAGAGAAGGGAGAGAGGGGGGAGAGAGAGAACAAAAGAGAGGGGGAGAGAGCGAAAAAGAGAGGGGGAGAGAGAGAGCACAAAAGAGAGGGGGGAGAAAGCACGCAAAAGAGAGGGGAGAGAGAGAGCAAAATAGGGGGGAAAGAGAGAGAGCAAAAGAGGGGGAGAGAGAGCACAAAAGAGAGGGGGAGAGAGCACAAAAGAGAGGGGGAGAGAGAGTGCAAAAGAGAGGGGGGAGAGAGAGCGCAAAAGAGAGGGGGGAGAGAGAGCGCAAAACAGGGGGGGAGAGAGAGGAGGGAGAGAGAGAGAGAGAGAGAGAGAGAGAGAGAAAGGGGGGAGAGAGGGGGGAGAGAGAGAGGGGGGAGAGAGAGGGGGGGAGAGAGAGAGGGGGGAGAGAGAGGGGGGAGAGAGAGAGCAAAAGAGAGGGGGGAGAGAGAGCGCAAAAGAGAGGGGGGGAGAGCGCAAAAGAGAGGGGGGGAGAGAGAAAGCGCAAAAGAGGGGGGAGAGAGAGAGCGCAAAAGAGAGGGGGAGAGAGAGCGCGTAAAAGAAAGGGGGGAGAGAGAGAGAGAGCAAAAGAGGGAGGAGAGAGAGAGCACAAAAGAGAGGGGGAGAGAGAGCACAAAAGAGAGGGGGAGAGAGAGCGCAAAAGAGAGGGGGAGAGAGAGCGCAAAAGAGAGTGGGAGAGAGAGTGCAAAAGAGAGGGGGGGGAGCGCAAAAGAGAGTGGGGAGAGAGAGCGCAAAAGAGGGGGGAGAGAGAGAGCGCAAAAGAGGGGGGGAGAGAGAGAGCAAAAGAGGGAGGAGATAGAGAGCACAAAAGAGAGTGGAGAGAGAGAGACCGCAAAAGAGGGGGGAGAGGGGGAGCACAAAAGAGAGGAGGGTAAGAGCGCAAAAGAGAGGGGGGAGAGAGCACAAAAGAGGGGTGGGAGAGAGAGGGGGGAGAGGGAGAGAGAGAGAAAGGGGGGAGAGAGGGGGGGAGAGAGAGGGGGGAGAGAGAGGGGGGGGGAGAGAGAGAGGGGGGGGAGAGAGAGGGGGGAGAGAGAGAGCAAAAGAGAGGGGGAGAGAGAGCGCAAAAGAGAGGGGGGGGAGAGCGCAAAAGAGAGGGGGGGAGAGAGAAAGCGCAAAAGAAGGGGGGAGAGAGAGAGCGCAAAAGAGAGGTGCATCAGAAGTGGGCATGGCCGACATGAAGGGTGCGTTGCTGGGCGTAAATGGTCATGAAGGGGGCATGGCCGGCTGTGAGGGGGGCGTGGCCAGTTGCGGTCGCACAATAGAGAGGGGGTGAGAGAGAGAGGGGGAGAGAGATGGGAGGAGAGAGAGATAGGAGAGAAAGAGAGAGGGGGGAAAGAGAGAGAGGGGGGAAGAGAGAGAGGCGGGGGAAGAGAGGGGGGGAAGAGAGAGAGGGGGGAAGAGAGGGGGGGAAGAGAGAGGGGGGGACGAGAGAGAGGGGGGGACGAGAGAGAGGGGGGAAAGAGAGAGAGGGGGGAAGAGAGAGAGAGGGGGGAAGAGAGAGAGGGGGAAGAGAGAGGGGGGGAAGAGAGAGAGGGGGGAAGAGAGAGGGGGGAAGAGAGAGAGGGGGGAGAGAGAGGGGGGAGGGAGAGAGAGAGGGGGGGAGAGAGAGAGGGGGAAGAGAGAGAGGGGGAAGAGAGAGAAGGGAGAGAGGGGGGAGAGAGAGAACAAAAGAGAGGGGGAGAGAGCGAAAAAGAGAGGGGGAGAGAGAGAGCACAAAAGAGAGGGGGGAGAAAGCACGCAAAAGAGAGGGGAGAGAGAGAGCAAAATAGGGGGGAAAGAGAGAGAGCAAAAGAGGGGGAGAGAGAGCACAAAAGAGAGGGGGAGAGAGCACAAAAGAGAGGGGGAGAGAGAGCACAAAAGAGAGGGGGAGAGAGAGTGCAAAAGAGAGGGGGGAGAGAGAGCGCAAAAGAGAGGGGGGAGAGAGAGCGCAAAACAGGGGGGGAGAGAGAGGAGGGAGAGAGAGAGAGAGAGAGAGAGAGAAAGGGGGGAGAGAGGGGGGAGAGAGAGAGGGGGGAGAGAGAGGGGGGGAGAGAGAGAGGGGGGAGAGAGAGGGGGGAGAGAGAGAGCAAAAGAGAGGGGGGAGAGAGAGCGCAAAAGAGAGGGGGGAGAGCGCAAAAGAGAGGGGGGGAGAGAGAAAGCGCAAAAGAGGGGGGAGAGAGAGAGCGCAAAAGAGAGGGGGAGAGAGAGCGCGTAAAAGAAAGGGGGGAGAGAGAGAGAGCAAAAGAGGGAGGAGAGAGAGAGCACAAAAGAGAGGGGGAGAGAGAGCACAAAAGAGAGGGGGAGAGAGAGCGCAAAAGAGAGGGGGAGAGAGAGCGCAAAAGAGAGTGGGAGAGAGAGTGCAAAAGAGAGGGGGGGGAGCGCAAAAGAGAGTGGGGAGAGAGAGCGCAAAAGAGGGGGGGAGAGAGAGCGCAAAAGAGGGGGGGAGAGAGAGAGCAAAAGAGGGAGGAGATAGAGAGCACAAAAGAGAGTGGAGAGAGAGAGACCGCAAAAGAGGGGGGAGAGGGGGAGCACAAAAGAGAGGAGGGTAAGAGCGCAAAAGAGAGGGGGGAGAGAGCACAAAAGAGGGGTGGGAGAGAGAGGGGGGAGAGGGAGAGAGAGAGAAAGGGGGGAGAGAGGGGGGGAGAGAGAGGGGGGGGAGAGAGGGGGGGGAGAGAGAGAGGGGGGGGAGAGAGAGGGGGGAGAGAGAGAGCAAAAGAGAGGGGGAGAGAGAGCGCAAAAGAGAGGGGGGGAGAGCGCAAAAGAGAGAGGGGGAGAGAGAGAGAGGGGGGAAGAGAGAGAGGGGGAAGAGAGAGGGGGGGAAGAGAGAGAGGGGGGAGAGAGAGGGGGGAGGGAGAGAGAGAGGGGGGGAGAGAGAGAGGGGGAAGAGAGAGAGGGGGAAGAGAGAGAAGGGAGAGAGGGGGGAGAGAGAGAACAAAAGAGAGGGGGAGAGAGCGAAAAAGAGAGGGGGAGAGAGAGAGCACAAAAGAGAGGGGGGAGAAAGCACGCAAAAGAGAGGGGAGAGAGAGAGCAAAATAGGGGGGAAAGAGAGAGAGCAAAAGAGGGGGAGAGAGAGCACAAAAGAGAGGGGGAGAGAGCACAAAAGAGAGGGGGAGAGAGAGTGCAAAAGAGAGGGGGGAGAGAGAGCGCAAAAGAGAGGGGGGAGAGAGAGCGCAAAACAGGGGGGGAGAGAGAGGAGGGAGAGAGAGAGAGAGAGAGAGAGAGAGAGAGAGAAAGGGGGGAGAGAGGGGGGAGAGAGAGAGGGGGGAGAGAGAGGGGGGGAGAGAGAGAGGGGGGAGAGAGAGGGGGGAGAGAGAGAGCAAAAGAGAGGGGGGAGAGAGAGCGCAAAAGAGAGGGGGGAGAGCGCAAAAGAGAGGGGGGGAGAGAGAAAGCGCAAAAGAGGGGGGAGAGAGAGAGCGCAAAAGAGAGGGGGAGAGAGAGCGCGTAAAAGAAAGGGGGGAGAGAGAGAGAGAGCAAAAGAGGGAGGAGAGAGAGAGCACAAAAGAGAGGGGGAGAGAGAGCACAAAAGAGAGGGGGAGAGAGAGCGCAAAAGAGAGGGGGAGAGAGAGCGCAAAAGAGAGTGGGAGAGAGAGTGCAAAAGAGAGGGGGGGAGCGCAAAAGAGAGTGGGGAGAGAGAGCGCAAAAGAGGGGGGGAGAGAGAGCGCAAAAGAGGGGGGGAGAGAGAGAGCAAAAGAGGGAGGAGATAGAGAGCACAAAAGAGAGTGGAGAGAGAGAGACCGCAAAAGAGGGGGGAGAGGGGGAGCACAAAAGAGAGGAGGGTAAGAGCGCAAAAGAGAGGGGGGAGAGAGCACAAAAGAGGGGTGGGAGAGAGAGGGGGGAGAGGGAGAGAGAGAGAAAGGGGGGAGAGAGGGGGGGAGAGAGAGGGGGGAGAGAGAGGGGGGGGAGAGAGAGAGGGGGGGGAGAGAGAGGGGGGAGAGAGAGAGCAAAAGAGAGGGGGAGAGAGAGCGCAAAAGAGAGGGGGGGAGAGCGCAAAAGAGAGGGGGGGAGAGAGAAAGCGCAAAAGAAGGGGGGAGAGAGAGAGCGCAAAAGAGAGGGGGAGAGAGAGCGCGTAAAAGAAAGGGGGAGAGAGAGAGAGCAAAAGAGGGAGGAGAGAGAGAGCACAAAAGAGAGGGGGAGAGAGAGCGCAAAAGAGGGGGGGAGAGAGAGCGCAAAAGAGGGGGGGAGAGAGAGAGCAAAAGAGGGAGGAGAGAGAGCACAAAAGAGAGTGGAGAGAGAGAGAGCGCAAAAGAGGGGGGAGAGGGGGAGCACAAAAGAGAGGAGGGTAAGAGCGCAAAAATGAGGGGGGAGAGAGCACAAAAGAGAGGGGGAGAGAGAGCGCAAAAGAGAGGGGGAGAGAGAGCGCAAAAGAGAGGGGGGGGAGAGAGAGTACAAAAGAGAGGGGAGAGAGAGAGCACAAAAGAGAGGGGGGAGAGAGAGCACAAAAGAGAGGGGGGAGAGAGAGCGCAAAAGAGAGGGGGAGAGAGAGCGCAAAAGAGGGGGGAGTGCGCAAAAGAGGGGGGAGAGAGAGCACAAAAGAGAGGAGGGTAAGAGCGCAAAAGAGAGGGGGAGAGAGAGCACAAAAGAGAGGGGGGAGAGAGAGCGCAAAAGAGAGGGCGGAGAGAGAGCGCAACAGAGAGGGGAGAGAGAGAGCGCAAAAGAGAGGGGAGAGAGAGCACAAAAGAGAGGGGGAGAGAGAGAGGGGGTGGAGAGAACGCAAAAGAGATGGGGGAGAGAGAGAGCGCAAAAGAGAGGGGGAGAGAGAGCGCAAAAGAGAGAGGGGAGAGAGAGAGCGCAAAAGAGAGAGGGGAGAGAGAGAGCACAAAAGGGAGGGGGAGAGAGAGCGCAAAAGAGAGGGGGGAGAGAGAGAGCTCAAAAGAGAGGGGGAGAGAGAGAGCAAAATAGAGTGGGGAGAGAGAGCAAAAGAGATGGGGGAGAGAGAGAGTGCAAAAGAGAGGGGGAGAGAGCGCAAAAGAGAGGGGGAGAGAGAGAGCGCAAAAGAGAGAGGGGAGAGAGAGAGCGCAAAAGAGAGAGGGGAGAGAGAGAGCACAAAAGAGAGGGGGGAGAGAGAGAGCGCAAAAGAGAGGGGGGAGAGAGAGAGCTCAAAAGAGAGGGGGAGAGAAAGAGCTCAAAAGAGAGGGGGGAGAGAGAGAGCTCAAAAGAGAGGGGGAGAGAGAGAGTAAAATAGAGGGGGAGAGAGAGCAAAAGAGAGGGGGAGGGAGAGAGCGCAAGGGGTGGGGCCGCTGTACTGCAAAAAATGGCCTGTGTGAACGGGCTTTAGGACTAGTTAGTTATATTGTATCTAGCTTAGGGTTTATTTTATAGGTAAGTATTTCGTTTTTTTAGTTTTAAATAGGATTAATTTATTTAATAGTAGTAATTTTATTTTGTTTTATTTAAATTATATTTAAATTGGGGGGGGTTAGACTTAGGGTTAGACTTAGGTTTAGGGGTTAATAAATTTAATATAGTAGCAGCGACGATGGGGGGCTGCAGATTAGGGGTTAATAAATGTAGGTAGGTTGGAACGACATTGTGGGGCAGATTAGGGGTTAATAAATATAATGTAGGTGTCTGCGATGTTGGGGGCAGCAGATTAGGGGTTTATAGGGATAATGTTGGTGGCGGCGGTATCCGGAGCGGCAGATTAGGGGTTAATAATATAATGTGGGTGTCAGTGATGTCGGGGGCGGCAGATTAGGGGTTAATAAGTGTAAGATTAGGGGTGTTTAGACTCGGGGTTCATGTTAGGGTGTTAGGTGTAGACATTAATTTTATTTCCCATAGGAATCAATGGGGCTGCGTTAGAAGCTGAACTCTGCTTTTTTGCAGGTGTTAGGTTTTTTTCTGAATCTGCCCCATTGTTTCCTATGGGGAAATCGTGCACAAGCACATTTAGCCAGCTTACCGCTACCGTAAGAAACACTGGTATTGAGGTGAGATGTGGAGCTAAATTTTGCTCTACGCTCACCTTTTTGCGGCTAATGGCGGGTTTAAAATAAAACGTAATACCAGCGTTGTCTTAAGGGAGCGTTGAAAAAAATGCTCGTTAGCAACGCACCCCTGTTACCGCAAAACTCGTAATCTCGGTGAAAGTCTTTACAAATAGTATTCCTAAGGTGTTTCAAAGGTATTTAAAAAATTGTAACCTTCTTCATAAGAGGATACAAGTGCAATGCTAAACTGATACCTCATAGCTAATTGAGGTTGACGAATGTAAGCAGGTTTTTGATTCCATACAACGCTCTTTATTCTGAAAACATTTATCCATTGATTTAGGCAACAACAGATTAACTACCTTTTTATTCAAACATGTATAATATTTCATTGTTTTTGCGATTGAGTGTGTTTTTGTTTTT
Organism: Bombina bombina; assembly: GCF_027579735.1. NCBI lineage: Eukaryota > Metazoa > Chordata > Amphibia > Anura > Bombinatoridae > Bombina > Bombina bombina. The sequence continues at coordinate 492,193,991 of NC_069501.1, read as the reverse complement.
GTTTTATGAATTATGAGCTATGAGCTATTTTTATTTATTTGAATGTAATATTATCTGATTTCATTGCATTTATTAATTTATTTTAATATCTAATATTCTTTTTACTTCCTATCTGTGCGCCTTTTGCCACTCTTTTTTCCTTACATTTTTTACTTTGAACAAATAGGATTTTTAGGGTGGGGACCCTTGATCTTCTTTTGTTTGGGTTCAGAGCTGCATTTTTAGGAGTATAGCATATCATACTAATTGATCTCAGGGTATCTACTTAGCGCTGATACACTCTCCTCTCTTTACCCATCCTATATAATAATTGCCCAAGTATGTTTGTCAGATGCAGTCATGCGCAGTAGAGACTGCATGTGACAAACATACCTGGCCTTGATCAGTGTCGGCTTGGAGCGAGGCAAGTAACAGCTGTGAGAAGCCGCGCGCTACATGGGAGGTGAGTGACAGCGGGCGTGCGCGAGGTACACAGCATACAAGCTGAACAGCTGTGAGGTCTGGGGAGCGCGAGGCAAGCTGTCACTCACCTCACCTCCCATGTAGTGCCGCGATGGGGGCGTGGCCGGGTGGTGTCACTGTGATGGGTGTGGCCGGGCGGCTGTCACCGCGATTGGGCGTGGTCGTGCGGGTGTCGCCGTGAGGGGGCGTGGCAGGGCGGGGTGCCGCGATGGGGGCGTGGCAAGAGAGGGAGCAAGAGAGGGGGGAGAAGGCCCAAAGAAGGGGGGAGAAGGGCCAAATAAGGGGGGGAGAGCCAAATAGAGGGGGGAGAGAACAAAAGATGGGGCAGAGAGAGCCAAAGAGTGGTGAGAGAGAGCCAAATAGGGGGGAGAGAGACAAATAGAGGGGGGGGAGAGCCAAAGAGGGGGGGGAGAGCCAAAGAGGGGGGAGAGAGCAAAAGAGGGGGGAAGAGAGCCAAAGAGGGGGGAGAGAGAGCCAAACAGGGGGCAGAGAGAGCCAATGAGGGGGCAGAGAGAGCCAAAGAGTGGGGAGAGAGAGCCAAAGAGGGGGGAGAGAACAAAAGAGGGGGCAGAGAGAGCAAAAGAAAGGGGGGAGAGCACCAAAGAGGGGAGAGAGAGAGCAAAAGAGGGGGAGAGAACAAAAGAGGGGGCAGAGAGAGCCAAAGAGGGGGGAGAGAGCCAAAGAGGGGGAAGAGAGAGCCAAAGAGGGGGGAGAGAACAAAAGAGGGGGCAGAGAGAGCCAAAGAGGGGGGAGAGAGAGCTAAAGAGGGGGGAGAGAACAAAAGAGGGGGGGAGAGAGAGCCAAAGAGGGGGCAGAGAGAGCCAAACAGGGGGCAGAGAGAGCCAATGAGGGGGCAGAGAGAGCCAAAGAGTGGGGAGAGAGAGCCAAAGAGGGGGGAGAGAACAAAAGAGGGGGCAGAGAGAGCAAAAGAAAGGGGGGAGAGCGCCAAAGAGGGGAGAGAGAGAGCAAAAGAGGGGGCAGAGAGAGCCAAAGAGGGGGGAGAGAGCCAAAGAGGGGGGGAGAGAGAGCCAAAGAGGGGGGAGAGAACAAAAGAGGGGGCAGAGAGAGCCAAAGAGGGGGGAGAGAGAGCCAAAGAGGGGGGAGAGAACAAAAGAGGGGGGAGAGAGAGCCAAAGAGGGGGGAGAGAGAGAACAAAGAGGGGGAGAGAGAGCCAAAGAGGGGGGAGAGAGCCAAAGAGGGGGGAGAGAACAAAAGAGGGGGCAGAGAGAGCCAAAGAGGGGAGAGAGAGAGCAAAAGAGGGTAGAGTGCAAAGGAGAGGGGGGAGAGAAAGCAAAAGAGAGGGGGAGAGAGAGCAATAGAGAGGGGGTGAGAGCAAGGGGTGGGACCGCTGTACTGCAAAAAATGGCCCGTGTACACGGGCTTTAGTACTAGTATATATGTATATATATATATATATATATATATATATACACACACACATACAGAGAGAAGCACACTCTCTGGTGATTTACCACCTGGCTGTAGCTGCTTTTTAGCGCAGTAATGCTTTTCACAGAGTAGAACTTTCCTGTAGTATATCAGTCTGATCCCGCCTAGTACGGCCTGTCCAGCACCGAAATACAAGGCAATTCCACTCTGAACAAGGAACAAATCAACCCCAGATGATCGTTTTAACCTTCATTGGGCCTCATCAGTGAGGTGTAGCCATATTCCTCTAAGCACACTGAGCAAGGAGTCCACGTCTGGTTGCCCCTTTTTCCCTTAGGGAGACTACATACATACAGAGAGAAGCACACTCACAGGAACGAACAACCGGCTGAATACCATTGTTAGCCTGTTCTCTGGTGATTTACCACCTGGCTGTAGCTGCTTTTTAGCGAAGTAATGCTTTTCACATAGTAGAACTTTCCTGTAGTATATCAGTCTGATCCCACCTATTACGGTCAGTCCAGCGCCAAAATACCAGGCAATTCCTCTCTGAACAAGGAACACAGCAACCCCAGATGATCGTTCCGGCTTTCATTGGGCCTCGTCAGTGAGGTGTAGCCATATTCCTCTAAGCAAGGAGTCCACGTCTGGTTGCACTACCCTACAACTTTCCAATTTACTTTTATCATCAATTTTGCTTTGTTCTCTTGTTATCCTTTGTTAAAAGCTAAACCTAGGTGGACTCTAAAACTGATTTCTAAGCCCTTGAAAGACACTTCTTATCTCAGTGCATTTTGACAGTTTTTCACAGTTTGGGCTTGTTTCCATTGAGCCATAAAAAATGGAGCCATAAGCTACAGATGTGGTTGACAGCTAAAATTATTTATTGCTTCCATAGACATAGGTATAGTTTGAATTCTGTAGATATGTGCTTGCATATATTTTATATGTTAATACATACTGATATTTCATAAGAAGTACAACTATTCCTATACATGGGACAACAATAAATATTACATATTACAATTTTTTCTACATTGAAACACACATTATTTACAAGTTTTAACATTTCAATAGGAAATAGGTCTCAAAAAGCTAATTTTTCCTCTTTTACACCTAATTGGGCTGGGTGTAATTTTTTTCAATGTTTTGAAAGCCTCCAACAGTGTATTAATGATTTGCACTTTCATTGGAAACCTGGTATAAGTTATTGCTTAACGGCTTTGAATACTTTCTAAGGGACGCAAAATTATTAAGGTATACTGTGCCATAACAGCATATTTATCAGTTTGCAACCTAGCACATACCTAATTAAGGCTCAAAGGAAATGAGCCATTAGACAGTGCTAGTTTATGTGTAGCATAATTATAACATTGTGTTGACTTCTGGGGAGTTATTTATGAGTCAGTACTGATTGGCTAAAATGCAAGTCTGTCAAAAGAAATGAAATAAGGGGGGCAGTCTGCAGAGGCTTAGATACAAAGTAATCACAGAGGTAAAACGTGTATTAATATCACAGTGTTGGTTATGCAAAACTGGGAAATAGGTAATAAACGGATTATCTATCTTTTTAAACAAGGAACATTTTCAAGTAGACCGTCCCTTTAAGTGTTAAGCTTGAACCAATTTCAAAATACCGCTTTACAATTTAGTGCTTTTCGAGATCAAAATTAAATGATTAATGCCTGCTATGGAAATAAAGAATTAAAGCTATATCTAGACTTAAAAGGTTTGAACTTCAGAATAATTTGGATTTTGGAATATTTGCATCTGCAAAATGGACAGTTTGGAGAGCGGATGCGACATGGGGGCCTATTTATGAAAGGCCTGTCGGACATGATCCGACATTGCGGATCATGTCCGACAGACCTTGCTGAATGCGGAGACCAATACGCTCTTCGCATTCAGCATTGCACCAGCAGCTCTTGTGAACTTTTGGTGCAACGTCGCCCCCTGCAGATTCGCGGCCAATCGGCCGCTAGCAGGGGGTGTTCATCAACCCAATCGTATTCGATCGGTTTGAATTGCAGCAATGTCTGTCCGTCTCCTCAGAGCAGGCGGACAGGTTATGGAGCAGCGGTCTTTAGACTGCTGATTCATAACTGGTGTTTCTGGCAAGCCTGAAGGCTCGCCAGAAACACGGGGCTTCAAGCTCTGTATGAAGTTTGATAGATATGCCCCTAAATGTAAACAACAATTTCCTATGTCATTTAAGTGATATTTACATGTCATAATACAGCTTGTACATGTTTTATATCATTTTTATTTCTTTTGTATACATAGTACCATCAGAAAGATTGTAATGTACTCTAATCAGAAAGGTAAAAGTTGTTGTTTTAAAACATTTCAAATGAATATTTGTTAATCAAAGATTCAAGAAGTGAAGTTTGTGTCTTACTTGTGGTAAAAAAATGATAGTTTTTTTTTTTTTTTTTTTTTTATATTTTAAAACCATCTTTTATTAATAATGAGTGCAAAACATGCGGTTACAGATAAGGCACCAATGTCATACAAAGTACAAAGTTCACACTTCATGCTTATGGTGTTAATGAAAATTATGATCTCAGATGGCATTTTCTAAACATTGAAACAAATAACATAGATAACAAAACAAATAAATACAATGCTGGTTACAAGTACCTACTTGGTATCTACAGATAGGTGTGTAAGGCTATGCTCGTTTCTTTTATGCAGTTTTCTCCTTTTATGATTAGATTCCTATTAAGCTTTTGGACACTCCCACATGAATCATCCCCTGCTACACATGCTATAAATTATTAACACCAGGCAGAACTACGTGAGTCTCCCTCTCGGTAGTAGGTGTAAAAGAAGAAAGGAGAGGGGGGACCTCCCGACCCCATCGTCAGAAGTAGGCTACCGTCCAGTCAAGTCAGGTTCAAGGGGCTGTGGGTAGTCGGATGTCAGTGAATCTTCCCAGAGGAACTTCATATCGTGGAAAAAACATAATTTATGCTTACCTGATAAATTTATTTCTCTTGTAGTGTATCCAGTCCACGGATCATCCATTACTTATGGAATATATTCTCCTTCCCAACAGGAAGCTGCAAGAGTCCACCCACAGCAAAGCTGCTATATAGCTCCTCCCCTAACTGCCATATTCAGTCATTCGACCGAAAACATGCAGAGAAAGGAAAAACCATAGGGTGCAGTGGTGACTGTAGTTCAAATGAAAAAAATTACCTGCCTTAAAGTGACAGGGCGGGCCGTGGACTGGATACACTACAAGAGAAATAAATTTATCAGGTAAGCATAAATTATGTTTTCTCTTGTTAAGTGTATCCAGTCCACGGATCATCCATTACTTATGGAATACCAATACCAAAGCTAAAGTACACGGATGATGGGAGGGACAAGGCAGGTACTTAAACGGAAGTTACCACTGCCTGTAAAAAACCCTTTCTCCCAAAAATAGCCTCCGAAGAAGCAAGGTATCAAATTTGTTAAATTTGAAAAGTATGAAGCGCAGACCAAGACTCTGTCTTGTAAATCTGTTCAACAGAAGCCACATTTAAAAAAAGGCCCAAGTAAAAACCACAGCTCTAGTAGAATGAGCTGTAATCCCTTCAGGAGGCTGCTGTCCAGCAGTCTCATAAGCTAAATGAATTATGCTTTTTAACCAAAAAGACAGAGAGGCTGCTGAAGTCTTTTGACCTCTCCTCTGTCCAGAATAGACAACAAACAAGGTGAACGTTTGATGAAAACTGTAGTAGCTTGTAAGTAAAACTTTAAAGCACAAACCACGTCCAATATTGTGTAATAGACGTTCCTTCTTTGAGGAAGGATTAGGATACAAGCATGGAACAACTATCTCTTGAGTGATGTACTTGTTAGATACCACCTTAGGAAAAAACCCAGGTTGGTACGCAGGACTACCTTATCCGTACGAAGGACCAGATAAGGAGAATCACATTGTAACACAGATAACTTGGAGACTCTACGAGTCGAGGAATTAGCTACCCAAAAGGAACTTTCCAAGATAAAGATTGATATCTATGGAACAAAAAAAGGTTCAAACGGAACTTCTTGAAGAACCTTAAGAATCAGGTTTAAGCTCCATGGCGGAGCAACAGTTTTAAACACAGGCTTGGATCTAACCAAAGCCTGACCAAATGCCTGAACGTCTAGAATACCTGCCAGACGCTTGTGCAAAAAAATAGACAGAGTAAAAATCTGTCCCCTTTTAAGGAATTAGCTGACAACCCTTTTCTCAAAAACATCTTGGAGAAAAGATAATATCCTGGGAATCCAGACTTTACTCCATGAGTAACCCTTGGATTCATAACAATCAGATATTTACACCATATCTATGTTCAATTTTCCTAGAGACAGGCTTTCATGTCTGTATTAAGGTATCAATGACTGACTCGGAGAAGCCATGCTTTGATAACATCAAGCGTTCAGTCTCCAGGCAGTCCATCTCAGATTGATTCTATTTAGATGGTTGAAAGGACCCTGAGGTAGAGGGACCTGTCTCTGAAGCAGAGACCGTGATGGAAAGGATGACATGTCCACCAGATCTGCATACCAGGTCCTGCGTGGCTACGCAGGCGCTGTCAAAAACACCAAAGCCCTCTCCTGCTTGGTCTTGACCTCCGGAGGAAATCCCACTCCCCCGGAAGAAAAGTCTGACGACTTAGAAAATCCACCTCCCAGTTCTCAACACCTGGGATATGGATAGCTGATAGACAAGAGTGAGTCTCTGTCCAGTGAATTATTGTAAGACTTCTAACATCGCTAGGGAACTTCTGTTCCCCCTTGATGGCTGATGTAAGCCACAGTCGTGTATATTGTCCGACTGAGTATGATGTACCTCAGAGTTGCTAACTGAGGCCAAGTCTGAAGAGCATGGAATATCACTCCCAGTTCCAGAATATTTATTAGAAGGAGGGTCTCCTCCTAAGTCCACTATCCCTGAGCCTTCAGGGAGTTCCAGACTGCATCCCAACCTAAAAGGCTGGCATCTATTGTAACAATTGTCCCATCTGACCTGCGGAAGGTCATACCCTTGGACAGATGGACCCGACATAGTCACCAGAGAAGAGAATCTCTGGTCTCTTGGTCCAGGTTTAACAGGGGGACAAATCTGTGTAATCCCCGTTCCTCTGACTGAGCATGCATAGTTGCAGCGGTCTGAAATGTAGACGTGCAAACGGTACTATGTCCCTTGCCGCTACCATTAAGCCGATTTCATTCATGTACTGAGCCACCGAAGGGCGCGGATGGGATGAAAAAAACACGGCAGAAATTTAGAAACTTTGACAACCTGGACTCAGTCAGGTAAATTTTCATTTCTACAGAATCTATCAGAGTCCCTAGGAGGGAAACCCTTGAGATTGGGGATAGAGAACTCTTTCCTTGTTCACTTTCTACCCATGTGATCTCAGAAATGCCAGTACTACGTCCGTATGAGACTGGGCAATTTGGATGTTTGACGCCTGTATCAGGATGTCGTCTAAATAAGGGGCCACTTCTATGCCCCGCGGTCTAAGGACCGCCAAAGCGACCCCAGAACCTCCATAAAGATTCTTGGGGCTGTAGATATCCCAAAGGAAAGAGCTACAAACTGGTAATGCCTGTCTAGAAAGGCAAACCTGAAAAACGATGGTGATCTTTATGCATCACAATGTGAGGATAAGCATCCTTCAAATCCATTGTAGTCCTCTATTGACTCTCCTGGATCATAGTTAAGATGGTACGAATAGTTTCCATCTTAAATGACGGAATTCTGAGGAATTTGTTTAAGATCTTTAGATCCAAAATAGGTCTGAAGGTTCCCTCTCCTTGGGAACCACAAACAGATTTGAGTAAAAACTCTGTCCCTGTTCCTCTCTTGGAACTGGATGGATCTCGTACACAATGTAAGAATGCCTCCTTCTTTATCTGGTTTGCAGATAATTGTGAAAGGCGAAATCTCCCCTTTTTTTGGGGGGGAATCTTTGAAATCCAGAAGATATCTCTGGGATATAAATTCCAATGCCTAGGGATCCTGGGCATCTCTTGCCCACGCCTGGGCAAAGAATGAAAGTCTGCCCCCTATAGGATCCGTTACCGGATAGGGGTCCGTTCCTTCATGCTGCCTTAGAGGCAGCAGCAGGCTCCTTGGCCTGCTTATCTTTGTTCCAGGTCCGATTGTCTCCAGACCGCCTTGGACTGAGCAAAAATTCCCTCTTGTTTTGCCTTAGAGGAAGAGGATGCCACACCTGCCCTGAAGTTTTTAAAAGGTACGAAAATTAGACTTTCTTTTTTTCTTTTTTTTTTGCCCTTGATTTAGACCTATCCTGAGGAAGGGCATGACCTTTTCCTCCAGTGATATAAGCAATAATCTCCTTCAAACCAGGCCCGAATAGGGTCTGCCCCTTGAAGGGAAGTTAAGTAGCTTATTTATTAAAGTCACGACAGCTGACCATGATATAAGCCATAGCGCTCTGCGCGCCAGTATAGTAAAAAACAGAATTCTTAGCCGTTAGTCTAGTCAAATGAACAAGGCATCAGAAAACAAAGGAATTGGCTAGCATAAGCTTGTCAAATATATTCATCCAATGGAGTTGCTTAACTGTAAAGCCTCATCAAGAGACTCAACCCAGAACGCCGCAGCAGCAGTGACAGAAGCAATGTATGCAAGGGGCTGCAGGATAAAACCCTGTTGAATAAACATTTTTTATCCATTGGATCTAAAAAGCACAACTGTCCTCGTCAGAGGTAGTGGTACGCTTAGCTAGAGTAGAAACTCTTCTCTCCACCTTAGGAACTGTCTGCCAGAAGTCCCGTGTGGTGGTAACTATTAGAAAACATTCTTCTAAAAAATAGGAGGGGAAGAGAACGGCACACCTGGTCTATCCCATTCCTTATTAAAAAAATTTTTAGTAAACCTCTTTAGGTATTGGAAAAACATCAGTACACACCGGCACTGCATATTATTTATCCAGTCTACACAATTTCTCTGGCCCTGCGATTGTACACATTCATTCAGAGCAGCCAAAGCCTCCCTGAGCAACAAGTGGAGGTTCTCAAGCATAAATTTTAAATGTAGAAATATCAGAATCAGGTTAAATCATCTTCCCTGAGTCAAAAAAAAAAAAAAAAATCACCCACAGACTAAGCATATTGTGAGGTAGTATCATACATGGTTCTTAAAGCGTCTGTATGCTCTGTATCTACCCCCAGAGCTAACTGCTTTCCTTTAATTTCAGGTAGTCTGACTAATACTGCTGCCAGAATATTATTCACCACCTTTGCCATGTCTTGTAAAATAAACGCTATGGGCACCCTTGATGTACTTGGCGCCATTTGAGCGTGAGTCCCTGAAGCGGGAGTCGAAGGGTCTGACACGTGGGGAGAGTTAGTCGGCATAACTTTCCCCTCGACAGAATCCCCTGGTAAAGAAACGCTATGGGTGCCCTTGATATACTTGGCGCCATTTGAGCGTGAGTCCCTAAAGCGGGAGTCAAAAGGTCTGACACGTGGGGAGAGTTAGTCGGCATAACTACCCCCACGACAGAATCCTCTGGTGATAATGTTTTTAAAGACAAAAAATGATCTTTATTGTTTAACATGAAATCAGTACATCTGGTACACATTCTAAGATGGGGTTCCACCATGGCTTTAAAACATAATGAACACAGAGCTTCCTCTATGTCAGACATGTTAGAACAGACTAATAATGAGACTAGTAAGCTTGGAAAACACTTTAAATCAAGTTAACAAGCAAATATATAAAACGTTACTGTGCCTTTAAGAGAAACAAATTTTGCCAAAATTTGAAATAACAGTGAAAAAAGGCAGTTAAACTAACAAAATTTTTACAGTGTATGTAACAAGTTAGCAGAGCATTGCACACACTTGCAAATGGATGATTAACCCCTTAATACAAAAAACAGATTAACAAAACGAAAAATATGTTTTAAACAGTCATAACAGCTCCAACTTTTGAAGCCCTTTTGAGCCCTTCAGAGATGTCCTATAGCATGCAGGGGACTGCTGAGGGAAGCTGAATGTCACTGTTTGTAATTTTAACTGCACCAACTGTAACTTTTATACTATAACAGTGGAAAGCCTCAGGAAACTGTTTCTATGCAAAATTTAAGCCAGCCATGTGGAAAAAACTTAGGCCCCAATAAGTTTTATCACCAAACATATGTTAAAAAACGATTAAACATGCCAGCAAACGTTTTAAAACACATTTTTACAAGAGTATGTATCTCTATTAATAAGCCTGATACCAGTCGCTATCGCTGCATTTAAGGCTTTACTTACATTACTTCGGTATCAGCAGTATTTTCTTAGTCAATTCCATTCCTAGAAAAATATTTTACTGCACATACCTTATCTGCAGGAAAACCTGCACGCCATTCCCCCTCTGAAGTACCTCACTCCTCAGAATGTGTGAGAACAGCAAATGGATCTTAGTTACGTCTGCTAAGATCATAGAAAAACGCAGGCAGATTCTTCTTCCAAATACTGCCTGAGATAAACAGCACACTCCGGTGCCATTTAAAAATAACAAACTTTTGATTGAAGAATAAACTAAGTAGAAAGCACCACAGACTCTCACAACCTCCTATCTATGTTGAGGCTTGCAAGAGAATGACTGAATGTGGCAGTTAGGGGAGGAGCTATATAGCAGCTTTGCTGTGGGTGGACTCTTGCAGCTTCCTGTTGGGAAGGAGAATATATTCCATAAGTAATGGATGATCCGTGGACTGGATACACTTAACAAGAGAAATTCTAATTTATGCCTTTTTAGGTAGCCATATTCCTCCATGCCTAGTAATTCTTCCACTTTTGCTAACCACATTTGTCCAGTCATTTGGGTGGGAGTTTTCCATTTTAAAGCTATCATAGCTTTGGCACTATTTATTCCAATCTGCAGTAACTGTCTTCGAAGTTTACAAAGTATTTTTGGGAATTTGTTAAGTAGAACCAAGTGGGGAGTCAATCTTAGGTCTCTAATTAGTCCTCTCTTGAAATGATTTTCTATGAAGGCCCATAGCGGCTGTAGTACTCCACAGTCCCACCACATGTGCAAATAGCTACCCTTCTCCTCACATCCCCTCCAGCAGCGATCACAAGAGGATGGGTAAATCGAATGTTATCTTGCCGGGGTCAAGTACCAGCGTGTCACAATCTTAAAGTTAAGCTCTAGGAACTTGGGAGATGTCGAGGATTTTTTAGTATATTGGAATATCAGCCCCCATTCTTTATTAGTTAACTCCTCTCCCAGTTCTCTATGCCACTTACTGGTGTAGGTGGGTAAATTTATTGACATGTGAGTCTGTAGCAAGCTGCACATTTTAGACAGTGAGTGCGGGATCGTCGTTTTAGTAGAACAAGCTTTTTCGAACGGAGTCAGCTGTCTTAAAAAATCCGCTTTATGCGGTGAGGTATCTAGGAAGTGGGCAAGTTGTCTATATTTTAACCAAGGATGGTAAGCGCCTTGTGCCACCTCTTTTATCTCCTCCCTATTTAAAAGTCTGCCTCCTTTCAGAAATTTCTCTAAGGGGGTGGTATGTTCCCATTCTAATAATCTCTGGATGTTTCTGTCTAGTCCTCCCGTGAGTTCAGCGTTTAACGGGATAGGGAAGAGAGGGGACCTAAGACCTGATATATCCTTTCTTCTATTAATAATTATATCCCATTCTTTAAAAAAATGATAGTGGATCGGTAGTGTCGTGCATTGAGGGGGTCGCATATGTTTGGGTACCCAGCAAAGAGCTCCCACCATGGGAGTCTTTAATATGTGAGAATCCAATGCTATCCAGGCTTTGTGTTCCGGTGTTTTATGCCAGTCAAGTACTCTCTGGAGCACAATCACATCCATGTATAGTTTTATGTCTGGAAGCCCTAGCCCGCCCATTGAAGTCGGCCTATACATTGTAGTTTTGTTTATTCAGGGCCTACATAATCCCCATACAAATCTATTTATGTGGGTCTGTAATTGAGATAAGAACCCTGTTGGCAGAGCCATTGGCAGGGCTTGTAGAACGTACAAAATTCTTGGTAACGTCGTCATTTTTAGACATTGTACTCTGCCCCACCATGATAACGGTCTCGTCATCCATGAATTTAGGTCTTTTTGTGTCATTAGCAATAACCTCTCATAATTCTTTTTGAATAGTGTTTTTGGATTCGGGGATAAATGTATGCCCAGATATTTAAGGGATTCAAATTGTAGCTTCATGGGACAGACCTCTGTCAATTTCATAAATGATTCTCGCTCTAAGGAGATATTTAACAATTCTGACTTGGACGGATTAACGGAAAAATTGGAATAGCTTCCAAACTTCCCTAGTTCCAGCATAATTTCTCTCAGAGACTGAGTCGGGTCTGTTACTCTGAAAAGGACATCATCTGCATATAATGCAATTTTAAAGCTGTGTGGGCCGACTTCTATTCCTTTTATTAAGGGATTGTTCCGTACATGTGCTGCCAGGACCTCCATAGTAAGTATAAATAATAATGGGGATAAGGGGAAACCCTGTCTGGTACCGTTGCCTATTCTAAATGAGTCTGATAATATGCTATTAGCCTTAACCTTCGCAGTGGAATGGGCATACAAACTAAATATTCTTTGGATCATGCGAGGGCCTATGCCAATACCAGTCAAAGTCTCTTTAAGGAATTGCCAGAAAAATGATAGTTTTTAATAAAATTAGTTGTTAAAAAATATAAATACAAATTTTTGAATTTAGGAATTCTGGATTTCGAAAGTTGTACCTGTACTTGTGAAAACAAAGGTTTATTAACAAAAAATATTTTGTGGAAGAATTAAAGAGATATGCAGGACTTAGAAGTCAATGGTGTGTTTGTTTGAGTAGGTGTACGTGTTTGTGTGTGTGTATATATATATATAAGATACAAATAAAACCTGCTCAACGGAGCGCCCCTGGGGTATGTAAAACAAATCCTGAGATTATGATAGGCACTAATAGAGTAAGGGTATATGTGAAAAAAAATGTAGATAATATCCTAGGCGGCAAGCAAATATTCCCAGTGCGTCTGCACACGCACAAAATAGCAACAGTCCATCCAATGTAGGGAAAAATAAGCGCTCCAAGCCCACAGATATATAAAAGTTCAATTTTATTCCAAACTTGTTAAAATCATACAAGATAGATTAAAAAGTGGTAAGCACAATAGTGCAAAAACAGGTTGTAGAACAGGTGCAAAAAACAGCAAACGTTTCGTGCTCCATGCACTTGGTCACTGCTAATTGATGCACCTGTTCAGAGCTCCATTTATACCAAAATTCTTAAAGTGATATCATAAAATTTCATTAACCTGTACTTTGCCATTTTGTAAAGGAGCCTATGACAAGAAACATTTTTTTTTCTTCTTCCTTTTCTTATACATAAAATGTTGTTATATAAATATGCAGGTTGATTCATGTTGGTTAAGGTGTGACTATGTTTTGTGAAAACAATCTATTATACACTATTATTAAATCATTACTTTTGTAGAAAGAAGCATATACATTGCTCTATGAGTTATTATCTTCAGTGTTAAATATAATCAGAGCCAGGTTTCTATTGGGAATTAACAAGAGACATACCTCTAAATTAAAAAAAAAAAAATCCTTTTTTTTCCCTTTTTTTCCTTCCTCTTTCTCTTCTCTTTTCCTTTTCCTTTCTTTTGCTTTTCCCTTCTTTCCCTTCTTCTTTCCCTTTTTTAATCTGATTTATTAAAAAAATAGGATGTTTATTATTTAGTGAATAAGTCTAAATCTCTTCTCATGTTGAGGCCCTCAGGGTGTGTAGTCTGTAGATTGAACATCCACATAACTTCTCTTTTGTCAAGTGTTGTCTCTCTATCACCACCTCTTCTCCATTGTGGGATAAAATCTATCCCCTGTAGGATAAGAGCAGATGTGCCTGCGTTGTGTAGAACCTTAAAATGCCTTGATACAGGTGTGTCTGAGTTCTCATCCTCTATGGAGCGCAAGTGCTCCAAAAACCTCTCTTTTAGCGGTCTCTTTGTTTTTCCTGTGTATTGTTTATGGCAAATTTTACATGTGAGAAGATAAACCACATGAGTGGTAGAACAGTTGATATGATGATGTATCTTATAAGTCTTATTGGTAATAGTGGAATTAAATTCCTCTCCTTCCTTAACAAAGTCACAGGTTGTACATATTGGGCGTCTGCACTTATAAAAACCCTTTCTCTGTTTTAACCAGCAGGATTTTTTTTGGTTCTTACATCTGATGGAGAAATGAAATTTGCTATCGTCTTACGTCTTCTAGATACAAAATCACAACCTTCTTTGAGAATCTCCTTAAGGATAGGATCTGAGTACAGAATTGGTATGGAATCTTTAATAATATTGCACACCTTAGTGTATTCCATACTGTAAGTTGTAATAAATTTGATCTTGCTATTTTCTGATGTTCTTTTCTGTTTATTTCTATATTTTAGCAAGTCTTGTCTGGGAATTAAATCTACACTAGATTTTGCCTCTTTAAGTAATTCCTCACTGTAGCCTCTATCCCTGAACCTTTGTGTTGCCTCTTCTGACTTTGCCTGATATTCATCCTCATTTGTGCAATTTCTTTTAATTCTGGTATATTCCCCCTTAGGGATACCCTTCACAACATGTCTTGGGTGGCATGAATTGTACTTGAGGATAGTGTTCCCAGCTGTAGACTTTCTATATATAGTAGTTTCAACTGTATTTTTGTCTGTGCTTATTAATGTGATATCAAGAAAATTTATTTCTTTATCACTCTGTTCACTGGTAAAGTTTAAGTTAAAGTTGTTATTGTTCAAATATTTACAAAAATCCTCTGCCTCTTGCTGATCTCCCTCAAACACAAACAACAGATCATCTATGTATCTGTAAAACTGGATAATCCTATCCTTGAAGGGGTTTTTATCTCCAAAAACGTGGGACAGCTCCCACCAACCCATAAAAAGGTTGGCGTATGAGGGGGCAAATTTAGCCCCCATGGCTGTCCCACGTCTCTGGAGATAAAAGCTGTTCTGAAACAGAAAAAAATTGTGACTCAAAAGATATTCAATTGCCCTTAATATAAAGATTTTAGTAGGGTATGTAAAATTTGTATTCTGTTCCAAAAAGTGTTCTATTGCTTCTATTCCCTTCTCGTGTTGTATAGTTGTATACAATGAGGAAACATCTGCTGTGATAAATCTATATGTGGATTTCCATTTTAGATTTTGTATTTTGTTTAAAAGGGCCGTGGTGTCCTGTATAAAACTGGGCAAATCCCTGACTAGGGGTTGTAAGAATGAATCAATTAACTCTGACATAGGTTCATTCAAAGAATCAATACCCGCTATGATGGGTCTACCCTGTGGGCTCTGAAGATTCTTGTGTGTTTTGGGAAGGTAATGAAAAACAGGAATGACTGGTAGTTTAGGAATAATGCTTTCCTGAACAGATTTATTTATGATGTAATTATATCTTGCATATAAAACAAGATTAGTCAATTCATTCCTGTATTTCACTGTAGGATTGTCACTCAGTTTAATATACACTTCCCTGTCATTTAGTTGTCTCATGGATTCTGCAACGTAGTCATCCTTATTAAGGACGACCACATTGCCGCCCTTGTCAGATTGCCTGATGACAAGTGAGTCATCAGATGCCAGTCTTTTTATTGTATCCCTCTCCTTTTGTGTAAAGTTAGATGGAAATTTATTTCTCTTTTGGGCAGTTTGTAATCCCCTTAATCTCTCCTCCACTGTTTTTTGAAATATATCCAGAATTTTAGGTCTAGTATGTATAGGATAGAAATGACTTTTATTTTTGACATGACTAAGTGATATGTCTGTCTCACATAATAAGCCCTCCATATGACTATCACCTTCATGTTGTAACTGTTCCAGGTCCAAAAGACTACAGATATCAGAAAAATCATTTAACCCCTTAGGTTCATATTTAACATCTTGGCTAACCTTGTTTTCATTCTGTTCCTGATCTTCATTGAAACCAAAATAATCTTTGCGCAAAGTTAAATTGCGTACAAACCTATTAATGTCAAGAACAGTTTCAAAAATGTTAAAATGATTATCAGGAACAAAATTCAAGCCCTTAGACAAAACCTGTACATCAGTATTAGTGAGATTTTTACTCGACAAATTTATAACATCATTGTTTAAGCATATTTTTTCTGAACATTCTGAGACCGTGTGGGATAAATCTTGTGTGTCTTGTTCTTTCCTTCTCCTTTTCTGGTTGGCTTGATTGCTCTTTCTCCCTTTCCCCCTTCTGCCTCGGTGGGTTGATTTTTCTTACAGACGGTGCAGTTTGGCGCGTCTCGTTTTTTGAGACTATAATATCTATTTCTTCTGCCCCAGACTGTCCTTCTCCTTCTAACATGAGCGCATAAGATTCCTCCCCTGTTTCTCCTTCAGAGGAGTCATATTCATACTCAGTGTCTGTGTCTGCAAATGTGACTGCTTTACCCTTTTTATTGGAATTATTATTTTTGTTCTTATTATATCTTCTGTTATATCTAGATTTGGTCAGGTCATCCTGACTCCAGCGATACACCTGTTTTTGATCATAATCCCTCTTATCTCTGAGCATTTTTCTGGATTTGAATTGCCACAGTTCTTGTTTAAAGGCAATCATATTTCTTTCAAATTGTTGATCATATTTTTTAAAATTTTGATCATGTTGGTGACATCTTAATTTATTCTGTAATTCTTTTAATTAAATCATAATATCTCTCCTTTGTTCTTTTTTATATTGAATTAACAAATCCATAAGTGCAAAAGAACAGGTGTCCAGTATTATGTTCCACTTACTAATGAACTCAGTGTTATTAACTGTGAAAGAGGGAAACTTGCGTATCCTTAGTCCCCTAGGTATACGCTTTTCATGTATGTATAATAAAAAGATCTTGGGGTCGATCCGATATAAATCGTCGCCCGCAAAAGCCGGCGACGCCAATATTTGCGCGGGTTTGGTATCACATATACGGCGTAACCTAGAAGTTACGCCCGTATATTTCTGCCGTCGCCCGCAGTTTTTTGGGCCATAGGCAGGTATACCAAACCCGCGCAGTTTGGTATCCAATATGCAGCGTAAGGACTTACGTGGCGAAAATGGAGAAAACTTACTCCATTTTTACCTCGCCACAAAAAGCAGCCGTAAGAAGCCTTACGCTGACTATTGGAGCCCCGTAACTCCCTAAACTAACTAGAAAATAAACCTAACACCTAACGCATGCGCAATGTCTATCTCCCTGTCAACCGCGATCTGCTAAAATAAACCTAACACCTAACGC
The DNA here is from genome assembly GCF_027579735.1 of Bombina bombina. Lineage (NCBI taxonomy): Eukaryota > Metazoa > Chordata > Amphibia > Anura > Bombinatoridae > Bombina > Bombina bombina. Next base: position 492,176,872 of record NC_069501.1, on the reverse strand, counting down.
ATGCGCAATGTCTATCTCCCTGTCAACCGCGATCTGCTAAAATAAACCTAACACCTAACGCATGCGCAATGTCTATCTCCCTGTCAACCGCGATCCCCCCGAAATCCCTAATAAAGTTATTACCCCCTAAACCGCCGCTCCCGGACCCCGCCGCCATCTACATAAACTAACCCCCTACTGTGAGCCTCTAAAACCGCCGCCATCTACCTTATCTATCCCCTAATCTGACCCCTTACACCGCCGCCACCTATATAAAAATTATTAACCCCTAATCTAATCCCCCATACCGCCGCCAGCTATATTAATATTATTAACCCCTAATGTAAGCCCCTTACACCGCCGCCATCTCTATTAAAATGATTAACCCCTAATTTAATCTACCTACCCCGCCGCCAGCTATATTATCTATATTAACCCTAAGTATATTATAGTTAATATAGTTATTACATTATATATATTAACTATATTAACCCTAATTATATTAGGGTTAATATAGTTAATATAGTATTTATATTAACTATATTAACTCTATCTAACCCTAACACCCCTAACTAAATTTATATTAAATTAATCTAATTCATTTATAAACTAAAATATTCCTATTTAAATCTAAATACTTACCTATAAAATAAACCCTAAGATAGCTACAATATAATTAATAATTACATTGTAGCTATGTTAGGGTTAATATTTATTTTACAGGTAAATTGTTAATTATTTTAACTAGGTATAATAGATATTAAATAGTTATTAACTATTTAATATCTACCTAGTTAAAATAATTACCCAATTACCTGTAAAATAAATCCTAACCTAAGTTACAAATACACCTACACTATCAATAAATTTAATAAACTACAAACATCTATCTAAAAATACAATTAAATTAACTAAACTAAATTACAAAAAAAAACAAACACTAAATTACAAAAAAAAAAAAAAGATTACAAGATTTTTAAGCTAATTACACCTATTCTAAGCCCCCTAATAAAATAATAAACCCCCAAAATAAAAAAAATTCCCTGCCCTATTCTAAATTAAACAAATTTCAAAGCTCTTTACCTTACCAGCCCTTAAAAGGGCCTTTTGTGGGGCATGCCCCAAAGAATTCAGCTCTTTTGCATACAACAAATACAATACCCCCCCCCCCCCATTACAACCCACCACCCACATACCCCTATTCTAAACCCACCCAAACCCCCCTTAAAAAAGCCTAACACTACCCCCCTGAAGATCTCCCTACCTTGTCTTCACCACACCGGGCCGAACTCCTGATCCGATCCGGGCGATGTCTTCCTCCAAGCGGCAAAGAAGAATTCTTCCTCCGGCGACGTCTTCCTCCAAGCGGCAGCAAAGTCTTCATTCTTCCGGCGGCATCTTCAATCTTCTTTCTTCGCTCCGCCGCCGCGGAGCATCCATCCCGGCCGACTGCTGAACTTGGAATGAGGTACCTTTAAATGACATCATCCAAGATGGCGTCCGCCGAATTCCGATTGGCTGATAGGATTCTATCAGCCAATCGGAATTAAGTTAAAAAAATCTGATTGGCTGATTGAATCAGTCAATCAGATTCAAGTTCAATCCGATTGGCTGATCCAATCAGCCAATCAGATTGAGCTCGCATTCTATTGGCTGATCGGAACAGCCAATAGAATGCGAGCTCAATCTGATTGGCTGATTGGATCAGCCAATCGGATTGAACTTGAATCTGATTGGCTGATTCAATCAGCCAATCAGATTTTTTTAACTTAATTCCGATTGGCTGATAGAATCCTATCAGCCAATCGGAATTCGGCGGACGCCATCTTGGATGACGTCATTTAAAGGTACCTCATTCCAAGTTCAGCAGTCGGCCGGGATGGATGCTCCGCGGCGGCGGAGCGAAGAAAGAAGATTGAAGATGCCGCCGGAAGAATGAAGACTTTGCTGCCGCTTGGAGGAAGACGTCGCCGGAGGAAGAATTCTTCTTTGCCGCTTGGAGGAAGACATCGCCCGGATCGGATCAGGAGTTCGGCCCGGTGTGGTGAAGACAAGGTAGGGAGATCTTCAGGGGGGTAGTGTTAGGCTTTTTTAAGGGGGGTTTGGGTGGGTTTAGAATCGGGGTCTGTGGGTGGTGGGTTGTAATGGGGGGGGGGTATTGTATTTGTTGTATGCAAAAGAGCTGAATTCTTTGGGGCATGCCCCACAAAAGGCCCTTTTAAGGGCTGGTAAGGTAAAGAGCTTTGAAATTTGTTTAATTTAGAATAGGGCAGGGAATTTTTTTTATTTTGGGGGTTTATTATTTTAATAGGGGGCTTAGAATAGGTGTAATTAGCTTAAATATCTTGTAATCTTTTTTTATTTTTTGTAATTTAGTGTTTGTTTTTTTTTGTAATTTAGTTTAGTTAATTTAATTGTATTTTTAGATAGATGTTTGTAGTTTATTAAATTTATTGATAGTGTAGGTGTATTTGTAACTTAGGTTAGGATTTATTTTACAGGTAATTGGGTAATTATTTTAACTAGGTAGATATTAAATAGTTAATAACTATTTAATATCTATTATACCTAGTTAAAATAATTAACAATTTACCTGTAAAATAAATATTAACCCTAACATAGCTACAATGTAATTATTAATTATATTGTAGCTATCTTAGGGTTTATTTTATAGGTAAGTATTTAGATTTAAATAGGAATATTTTAGTTTATAAATGAATTAGATTAATTTAATATAAATTTAGTTAGGGGTGTTAGGGTTAGATAGAGTTAATATAGTTAATATAAATACTATAGTAACTATATTAACCCTAATATAATTAGGGTTAATATAGTTAATATATATAATGTAATAACTATATTAACTATAATATACTTAGGGTTAATATAGATAATATAGCTGGCGGCGGGGTAGGTAGATTAAATTAGGGGTTAATCATTTTAATAGAGATGGCGGCGCTGTAAGGGGCTTACATTAGGGGTTAATAATTTTAATATAGATGGCGGCGGTGTTAGGGGGTCACTTTAGGGGGTTATAGATATAATATAGCTGGCGGCGGGGTACGGGAGCGGCGGTTTAGGGGTTAATAACTTTATTAGGTTGCGGCGGGGTAAAGGAGCGGCGGTTTAGGGGTTAATAGCTTTTTTATTGTTAGGCTAGTGAGGGGGGATAGCGGATAGAGGGTTAGACAGTGCGGGCTATGTTAGGGAGGCGTGTTAGACAGTGCGGGCTATGTTAGGGAGGCGTGTTAGACAGTGCGGGTGTTTTAAACTTTAGTCAGGTTTTATAGGCGCCGGCAGTTTCTAACGTGCCGCAAGTCACTGGCGACGCCAGAAATTTGTACTTACGCAGATTTCTGGACATCGCTGGTTTGTGAGACTTACGGCATGTTAGCATCTGACGGCGACTTATATGGGATGGCTCGAGTTGCGAGCTGAAACTGCGGGCGACGCCGGTTCCCTCGCTTGCGCCGCAAACTGCGATCGATATCGGATCGCGCCCCTTATGTCTAATTCCAATTTAATATCCTTTTTGCGCAGTTCATCTATATCAAAAAACAAGCTGTCCAGTGTATATGCTATATCTTTATATAACTCTGAAGTTTCTTCTTTAAAGTCACCCAAAACATACGAATCTTCTGTTTCTTGATCCATACTGGATACCTTTACAAAAAATGTATAAAAAGAATTGTGCAATACCACTTTATATTGATCACTTATTATAAATAATCCTACCCTCCTCGTCTTCAGCCTATATCAATCCCTTGTTGTCTCCTTATTTCCTCTCTGTGTTGTGTCTTTATAATGCCTCTTATGCAAACATATATTGCATTGATAATTGTGTGTGCTTTATATGTGCACCAGACAATCCAGGTAAGTAATAAACAGTAGAGCTGATTTATAAGGGAATGATTACCTTATCTATGTCAAGCGCCCTGTGTGAACATAATATGCGCTTCCTCTGTGTCCTCAGCCGTAACTTCGATGTGGCCCTGTGATGTTTTTCTTCGTCTACATCACTGTGTAAAAGTCATGCCCGACGCTCTCTGCAGTCTAGCAATACTGCTGCGGCATGTGTTGATGACAACTTCCGGCTTCCGGTTACCCCCGGCTGCTCCTAGGCAGGTGTTGCAGAAAGATCCAAGATACAAATAAAACCTGCTCAACGGAGCGCCCCTGGGGTATGTAAAAACAAATCCTGAGATTATGATAGGCACTAATAGAGTAAGGGTATATGTGAAAAAAATGTAGATAATATCCTAGGCGGCAAGCAAATATTCCCAGTGCGTCTGCACACGCACAAAATAGCAACAGTCCATCCAATGTAGGGAAAAATAAGCGCTCCAAGCCCACAGATATATAAAAGTTCAATTTTATTCCAAACTTGTTAAAATCATACAAGATAAAGAAAATAAGAAAATATGTTGATATGAGACATTTTCTCACTATTATTGCTAACCTAACTTTTCCTTTATGAGAGAGAAAATAGATTGCTATACATACACTTATTTTGATGGGGTTTTTTTGGGGGGGGGCTCTTGTCATAGGCTCATCTATTGCATATTTGATTTCATACTGTTTAAATTAAGGATTTTTATATTAGAGTGGTTTAAACAAATTCCCAATAGAAACCTGGCTCTGATTATATTTAACACTGAAGATAATAACTCATAGAGCAATGTATATGCTTCTTTCTACAAAAGTAATGATTTAATAATAGTGTATAATAGATTGTTTTCACAAAACATAGTCACACCTTAATCAACATGAATCAACCTGCATATTTATATAACAACATTTTATGTATAAGAAAAGGAAAAAATAAATAAATGTTTCTTGTCATAGGCTCCTTTACAAAATGGCAAAGTACAGGTTAATGAAATTTTATGATATCACTTTAAGAATTTTGGTATAAATGGAGCTCTGAACAGGTGCATCAATTAGCAGTGACCAAGTGCATGGAGCACGAAACGTTTGCTGTTTTTTGCACCTGTTCTACAACCTGTTTTTGCACTATTGTGCTTACCACTTTTTAATCAATCTTGTATGATTTTAACAAGTTTGGAATAAAATTGAACTTTTATATATCTGTGGGCTTGGAGCGCTTATTTTTCCCTACATTGGATGGACTGTATATATATATATATATATATATATATGTATATATATGTATATATTTTAAGTATGAGGGCACTCACAGGACTTGATTTTGCAATGATTATTTATTAATAAACAAAGACGTTTCGGCTTATAATTTAAGCCTTTATCAAGACCATCTTTGAGATATCAGTTTAAGAGCTAAGCGTGTAAAACACCCTTCCAGAGCTGCATCATGTTTTTAACAGCCAATAGGATAGGGGTCAATAGGTTTATTTAGTGGCAGAGATTTGGGATCCCGAAGGATTAGGATTTATTATAGTGGTGGCGGGGGAATAGGGGTTAATATATTTAAATAGTGTTGGCGATGTGAGTGGGCGGCAGATTAGGGGTTAATAAATGTATTTAATAGTCGTGATGTAAGTGGGTGGAGGATTAGGGGTTAATAGGTTTATTACAGTATTGCGATGCGGAAGCGCGACGGTTTAGGGGTTAATAGGTAGTTTATGGGTGTTAGTGTACTTTGTGACAGATTAGTTATGAGTTTTCTGAAACATTTTTGTTACACAAAATCCATAACTACTGCTCTCAGATGGCAGAATGGATTGTGTCTGTATAGGCTGTAACACAAGCATTTTAGCCTCACCGCACAACCTGTAATACCAGCACTATGGAAATCCCACAAAAAATTTAATATTTTTTGAGTGCAGGATTGATATTGCATTACAGGCTAAAATGCTAAAATACCGAAACGACTCCCAATAGCGGCATTACTGCTTTTACACTGAAATTGCCATTTTTTTAGCATTAAAAGCCATAACGTAAAACGCGTAATCTAGGTGTTGTTATTGTTTAAAAAATACCTGGGCATGCTCAGGAGCAGCAATGCACTACTGGAGCTAGCTGCTGAATAGTTCCTGCACTTTTATACTTCTTGTCATTGGTTCACCCAGTGTATTCACTTAGCTTCCTGCATTGAAATGCTGCTCTTTCAAGACACCAAACATCCATTGTCTTGACAAAGTTTGCGGAGGACAAACGAAACGCGTAGACAGGATGGTCTACCTGTAACTACAAGGATCTGCACTTAATAAGAGACTTTTAAATTGGTTCAATACGTTTTTGAAAAAACGTTTTTATAAGGTTTTACAGTCGGTATACAGAAACACAAGAGGAGCAGAGGTCGCTACCTGCTGATTCATGGGGAGCAGAATCTGTGATGAGAAGTATACCAGGACTTTTTAACAAGACATTTATTATTTAATCTCTTGTAAGTGCAATAGATTGTGTGCACTAATAAAGCTCTAAACGACTTTACCTCGAATCTGGGATGCGCTTTGTGTTCTTATCTTTTCAGTGTCTTTCAAGAAAGAGTAGCAAAGAAATTAAGCAAATTTGCTAATTGAAGTAAATTGGAATGTTGTTTAAAACGACATGCTCTATCTGAAGCATGAAGAAAAAGTTTGAGTTTTAAATCCTTTTAAAGCACCATAGCACTAATATTTTTGTTATCCACTTGTTAGGGCAAACACAAATTTGATTTTTGATTTACTTCTTTTTGGCTGATGAGGTACAATACCCTAGTGAGGTCATTACTTTCAACTAAACTGGCTCATTAATCTTTTGTCTTCCTGAGTTTGGTGAGCTAACTCATTGAATCCAAATATTAATTTGCAAAAACCATTTTCTCTTTTCACCTGTTCAAAACCTTTGTAAGATCTGTATATGAATGACCTTCCAAGGTGACGTCTATTTCCTTCTACCAATCTCATCATTTTGATTAAAACCTTCAAATCACTGTAGATTGCTGAGTGCTTTTCATTATCTAAAAAGAAAAAAATATTATTTTTAAAAAAAAAATATCTCAGGTTATATTGTAAGATAAGAGGAGCTGATAGCGTTGGTATGGCACTAATTGAAAGTTAAGCACAAGGTCACTTGAGAAATCTCTTTTCTCCATCAGGAGATCTGTGTAGCTGGATTAAGGAATCAAGAGATATTAGTACAATTAGCACTTATGAATGTGAATCAGTGTTTCCTTAGGTTTAAATTGTTGGTGCTTGATTGGTTTAATTATGTGAATGTCAGTCAGTGAGTGATGTATTCACAATTGTAATCTGCAGTAATTCTTGAGTGAGTGAAATAATGTTGAGAGTCAGTTCTTTAATTGTATTTTCTAACATTAATCTAGAAAAAATGTGTCAACCATGGATTTAGGAGAAGCATTCTCTGGAATGAACAACAGCTCAATAGATTGTTCTATGGCAATTTACCACCTAGGAGCAGCCTCTTTTAGCCATATTGTGCTTTTCACAGAGAAGAACTTTCCTTAAAGGGAAAGTCTTATCAAAATTAAAGTTTCATGATTCAGATAGGGAATGACATTTTAAACAACTGTCCAATTTACTTTTATCATCAATTTTCCTTTGTTCTCTTGGTATTATTTGTTGAAAGGTAAACCTAGGTAGGCTCATACGGTCATTTCTAAGTCCTTGAAGGCTTAGTCCATTTTGACAGCTTTTTCACAGCTAGACACCACTAATTTATGTGTGCCACATAGATAACACTGTGCTCACTGCTATTGAGTTATTTATGAGTCAGCACTAAATTGCATGTCTGGCAAAAGTATTGAGATAAGAGGGTAGACTGCAGAGGCTTATGTACAAGGTAATCACAGAGGTAAAAAGTGTTTCAATAACACAGTGTTGGTTATGCAAAACTGGGAAATGGGTAATAAAGGGATTATCTATCTTTTTAAACAATACAAATTCTGGAGTAGACTGTCCCTTTAAGTAAATCAGTCTGATCCCACCTGACAAGGTCAGTCCAGCCCGTAAATACCAGGCAACAACCAATCTGACCAAGGAACATGGCAAGCCCAGGCGTTTGTTTCGGCCTTCTTTGGGCCTCATAAGGGAGATGCAGTCATTAAGGGATTAAATGCCTACCAGTCGCTAGCCGTAGAACAGAATATAAAAACACTTACTCTATAATGAAATAAAAACACAACAACTTTTTATGGGTAAAATTTTAACTGTCACAGGTTAAACATTTATTAACTAACTAAGTAACTATGGTAACCAACAAGGTCAGATGGCGGCTGAACGAATTGCTATAATGACAACCCGGCACAGTAGAAGGTAAACGGTCCAAACGGAAACTGCAGCAGAGCGGGACCTCTGCTCATAGAAAAATTGCTACTAAGGGGTTAATCAGATCACGTGACCCACCCGCAAGGGGAAGGAGGGGCACCTCACGTGCACATGAGGCTATCCACCCCTCACACTTTTAGATTGGTCATCACTCCCCCTGTTCACCCTTTCCAAGGCAACAGGGCCGTTACCTCCCGCCACCAGATAGCATTAAGATGATAACTGTGCCGCCACCAATAAAGGACAAACACAACCCAACCGGACTTAAAGGAGGGTTACTATGGCCTTACGGATATCCTTTATAAAAATATCTAGGGCAAATGTCTCCAAATGTACCCTATCCTTCCTATAGTAATGGACCTTGTCGGCTGTTAGAGATTCGCGTTTAACCACGAATCCCCCATTACCTGTGACTGTTCTAGCAACTGAAGAGTTTATCTTCTTCCTAACTTTGTAAGCGGCGCTGTGGGAAGACATGTGACGCCATTCCAACCTGGGAACTATATTGGACCAACCGACCAACACGTTCGGAATGCAAGCTCTGATCCATGCAATATCTGCTTGCATGATTTTGATAAGCTCCAAGACAGGAATGGCGCCCAAATCATTGCCATCCAAATGAAGGATTATAACATGAGGTTTACCCCAGCGTACTAGGGCCTCTGAGATGCGCGATGGAAGCGCTGGCCAACACATCCCTCTCTCACCCAACCATCTAATTGACACTTGGGTGAAAGGTAAAACTAAATTCTGCCCCCCCGGAAGGGCCGAACTACGTATGGAGGCCCAATGAACATAGGAGTGCCCCACGATCCATATCCTTTTAGCGCCGCTGACAGGTCCTGTAAAGACACATGTGATTAGTACTGAAAACGAACACTACCATAACTAACATATTATTCAACAACCGGTCGAATGTAACCCTTAAACTTATTGGAACGCCATCTACCCAGACGGCAAATGGCTTCCACGGAAGAACCCTGCAGCGCGGCATTAGTAGCTGCCCCTATGCGGAAAGAATGGGGAGCTATTTTCGACACGTCCAATCCTGCATGCGCAGCAGCCCTCGCAAGCACCCTACGGAACTGGAACAAAGATAGAGAAGTCCAGTTCGCGTGGACCCTGTTCCTCTGGCCTGTGTTCTAAAAACTGGTTAACCGCCATCACCGGGCAGCAGTGACCGCTAGACTGAGAAATAGGTATCCATGCCCCTTTGCCCTCTTGATCAGTCTTGGATCTTGGCAAATAAATTAAAAGTGAATCTGCTCCAGCCCTGACGTGGCCAAACTGAAGGCCCTTATCAGTGCAGGATTTGGACGGCGCCACAAGCTCACTTATACGAAGCGCTGCCGAATAGGCTAATAAAAACGCGGCTCTGAATAACAAAAACTCATAATGCGTTGCGCAGATGTCCGGCAAAGCGTCCACCAGCCGCTCGAGCCGGTCATGCGTGATAGGCTCCCTAGAGTCCTTTTGTTGTGGTTGGAGCTTGCCCCAACCTTTAACAACTTGACGCACAAATTTTGAACTACCCGGATCCGGCAAAGCAAGTGTACGATAAAAGAATGACAAGGCAGCCAAACAAGAATGAACAGCCCCCTGCCGCGAACCCTTTCGCCAAAGACTCACCAGCCAATCACATACCGTGTCCTGAGACGCTTCAATCGCCTCCATATTCTGACATCGGCAAAATTCTTCCCATTCGCGCCAAAGACTGACATAGGAGCGCCATGTCCTAGGGGCAAGGGACGCCCGCACTAGAGGGAGCAAGGATATCCAGGACGGAGAAGAGGCCAAAGGAAACTAGGACAAGGTAAGCCTTCTAATGCAGCATGAGGGGCCAAACGTCTGAACGTCACCCAATCAAACCTGGATAGTGCATCTGCTAAGACATTATTAACCCCCGGGACGTGCCGCGCTTTAAACTGGATATTAAGTTCAAGACAGCGTAACACCAGATGCCTCAGCAAACAAACTACAACCGCAGATGTGGCCGAAAGACCGTTCACCGCGTGGACGACACTGAGATTATCTGTCCAGAAATTAATCGTCCTGTTTGCGAATTCGTTGCCCCAAAGTTCAACCGCCAAAACGATAGGGAAAAGCTCTAAAAAGGGTAAGGTTACGTGTTAAGCCCCTTGCCGACCATTCTGGCGGCCAAGGGCCTGCACTCCATTCCCCTCAGAAATACGCCCCATAACCCTTTGACCCTGCGGCATCAGTAAATAAATGCAACAACTGACTGGAAATGGGCTCAGATCGCCATAATCGAATCCCATTGAAATCCTGAAGAAAGGTCTTCCAGACTCGCAGGTCAGCTCTCATGCCTTCTGAAATCCAATTTTTTTCAGAAGGTCTGAGTTTGCCCTTCAACTTAGCCTCCAATCTCCGATTGAAAACTCTCCCCATGGGGATAACTCTGCCTGCAAAATTCAGAAGGCCAAGTAATGACTGTAGCTGCCTAAGCGTAATGGTTACCATGGAAACAGCCGCTTCAACCGCCTCAAGCATGTCCCGTACTTTGCCAGAAGGCAGCCTACAAATTCTGTCGACGGTATCGATTTCGATACCCAGGAACGTAATACAAGTACCCGGGCCCTCAGTCTTGTCTTCAGCTAATGGGACACCGAATTGCAACATAAGGATTCTCATGGATTCCATCAGTTGCTGACATTCATTAGTTCCCGGACTCCCCACCAAGAGGAAATCATCCAGATAGTGTGCAATGCGGTTATTAACTGCCTGTTGCTCCAAAACCCAGTGCAAAAATGTACTAAAGGTTTCAAACAAGGCGCAAGAGATTGCGCAGCCCATAGGCAAGCACCTATCTACGTAAAACCCCTTTTGAAATTTGCAACCCATCAAATAAAACGATGAAGGGTGCAAGGACAATAGGTGAAAGGCGGATTCAATATCCAGCTTTGCCAACAAGGCGCCCACACCTACCCCCCGCACCAAGTCCAGAGCGCTATCAAAAGATTGATATCGCACTGAGCTGAGTTCCGGATCAATAGCATCATTGACGGAATAGCCCCTAGGGTGGGATAGGTGGTGTATTAGACAGAATTTTCCCAATTCCTTCTTGGGTACCACACCAAGTGGTGAAATGACCAGATTCGGCAAAGGGGGCGAGGAAAAAGGACCCACTACCCGGCCCATAGCGATTTCCTTATCCAGCTTGTCCCTAACAACCGAAGGGTGTTGGTAAGCTGATTTGAGGTTACGATAGCCTCTAGAACCTTTAATGGCTTTCTTCACAGGTATATGAAAACCGTCCGTAAAGACTTGAAAAATTAAAGACGCTGCGCGCGAATCTGGGTACACCCTAAGCCATGGCTCAAGGGCGTGCACCTTCACCGGTGTTGGGGCCTTTAGCAACAAGAGAGAGCTTGTTCTGTGCTCTACCGGATGTTGAATCCTTCTTTCTGACACACTCGCTCCCGGAGTGTGAGCCGGCACAGTATCTGCATACGTGCCTGAACGCACACGAATTACCTCTGTCGCATTTATTATCCTGAAATGCCCAGCAGGTACCTCCTCTGCGCTTCGTTTTGGAAGCACGAAAGGACTGATTGCTAGAGGGGGTGGAGGAGGAGGGTGACCCTTGCGGGCCAAGGCGTTGCCAAAGATGCGAGTCAGTTGTATCAAAGGTGAGCACAGGATTACCCGCCATCTTTTGCCTAAACTCCGCATCATAATCTCTCCAAGCCCCCTCAGCAAACTTCCTCTCAATCCAATGGATATTATCAGTGTATTTGAGGATAGCATGGCATTGGCTCGGGTATTTCTCCAGGTAGCAAGAGGAGAAAACTCTAAAGCAAATTAGCCACTCCTCAAAAGTTTCAGGACGCTTAAACCTTTTAGGTCCAGTACCGTCCGCACTTTTCTCTCGCTGTCTACAAGCTTCAGCAGATAATTCAAATATATTCACATATTTGCCCTGCTGTATTTTTCTAATTGTTCTTGGCTTCAAATGACCATGCAAGGATGGAGTGTAAGAGGGGAAGGAATCGCCGTGTAAGGCCACTTTCCTTTCCCGAATTAAGTTAATAGGCGGACGCTTATCCCCCACGATAGTGTTGTTCTGCAAAGTTTCTGGAGGACCTATCGCAAGCTGCGCCTGCGCCATGCTCCCAACTGCGCCTGACTGCATTACCTGCCACATTTTCTTTACCATAGCAAACATGCGCTTTTGACCCTTACCCCTTAGCCCAAGTGAAGTGTCACTGTCACACTCTGATTCTGAAAGGGATGAGTCAACCTGGTCATGTCGGTCATGTATAAATGTAGAGGGCTTACCAGGAATGGCCACTGCGCCGTCCTGATGCTCCATACCGGAAGTAGAAGGACCAGGAACAGCCCCGTCGTCTCGCTGTAAGGAATTAGCCGTGCTTTCACGCTGCTGTGCATCCGCCTGCTCCTGTGGATTAACAGCCGAAGCCGAAGGCCTATCAACCTGGTTTGGTTCCATGCTTGGATCCACTTGTGATGCGTTCTGTAAAAACGAAAACAGGTCGCGAGCACTACGGACACCGGCAAAGGGGGGGTTAATAGGGCCCAAGCCTGACCTGGTATTTGCATGTAAGCCTGCCTGCCCTATTTCATTTGCCCTTCCATGCCCCACATTCACACTGCTACCTTGTAACTGAACCAATGAAGCAGGATTGTCCCTTATCTCATGTGACCGTGGTGCTATCACATTCAAAGCATCATTTGCAACACTTCGTACCCTCACATTCGAAACACTCATAGGATCAGCTTGTGCATTCACACTAGAATTCCCCAACTGCGCCACAGCGAGTGCATTAAACAACTGTCCAATTTACTTTTATCATCAATTTTCCTTTGTTCTCTTGGTATTATTTGTTGAAATGTAAACCTAGGTAGGCTCATACAGTCATTTCTAAGTCCTTGAAGGCTTAGTCCATTTTGACAGCTTTTTCACAGCTAGACACCACTAATTTATGTGAGCCACATAGATAACATTGTGCTCACTGCTATTGAGTTATTTATGAGTCAGCACTAAATTGCATGTCTGGCAAAAGAATTGAGATAAGAGGGTAGACTGCAGAGGCTCATGTACAAGGTAATCACAGAGGTAAAAAGTGTTTCAATAACACAGTGTTGGTTATGCAAAACTGGGAAATGGGTAATAAAGGGATTATCTATCTTTTTAAACAATACAAATTCTGGAGTAGACTGTCCCTTTAAGTAAATCAGTCTGATCCCACCTGACAAGGTCAGTCCAGCCCGTAAATACCAGGCAACAACCAATCTTACCAAGGAACATGGCAAGCCCAGGCGTTTGTTTCGGCCTTCTTTGGGCCTCATAAGGGAGATGCAGTCATATTGCTCTAATTACATTGAGCAAGGATTTGTATGTGAAAGAGCACACCAAAATGAGGTGAGAACCAAAAAGTGCTCACTTAATTAAAGAGCAACCAACGAAGATTAAAAAAATAATATATATACAGTACAAGGGGAATAGTATAAGCTATAAAATAAACTTACATAATGCTGTGAGTGTATCCAAACCAATTATGTGTATAAATATGCCTATCTATATATACACAAATGTATATATGAATCAGGAGCGTGCTTAAAAACAATATAAAATGAACACATTAATGATTAACTGATTGAACATAAAAACTCATGATTAAAAATAATACAAAATAAAGCACAATAAGTGAAAAGTGAAAACTCATAAATAATTCAAATTTATAGTATCTGTGCAGCTAAGTCCTCCAAAATGGTGGATATCTTATTTTCCAACAGGATGTCCAAAATGTTATAAGGTTTAAGAGAAATTAGTTGCTTGAAGGACAATGAACTAGATATACACCAAATAAATTAATCTTGAAATAATATAAAATCACAATATCCCCTTCTCCTGAGCTCACCTAGTATTACTCTTTAACAAACGATACAGAGAGAACTAAGTGAAATTGATAATAGAAGTAAATTGGAAAGTTGTTTAAAATTGCATGCTCTATCCAAACCAGTGAAGTTTAATTTTGACTTTACTGTCCCTTTAAAGTAACAATAGTTAACTCAATCAATATGAGGTAAGTGCCTCGTGATGGGTAAGTTAGAAACTTCTCTCTTTTTCTCTTTCTGCTCTTGGTCTCCTGGAGTAGGTAGTCTCTCTGTCTGGTTACAATCTCTCTCTCGATTGAGCCATTTTTTACAGATATCTCCTGCTGTTCAGATACATGTGATCATTAAGCAAATAATGATTTAGTGATTCCTCTGTTGAGCCACCAACCGCAGGCTACAAGCTCAGCCCACTGTAATAGGCTCTGGTTTCAAAGCACAAAATCAGGAGACCTGGAGCAAAAGAAAAAGAGACGTTTCTAACATACCAATCACACAGCACTTACCTCATATTGATTGAGGTAACAAATAGTAAGAGGAAACCCGAAAGGGGATATTGTGATTTATATTTCAAGATTAATTTATTTGGTGTATATCTAGTGTGCTGTTTCTCAAGAAACTCCTTTCTCTTATATATATATATATATATATATATATATATATATATATATATATATATATATATATATATGTATATATATATATCAAACAGTACAAATGTCAGTAAGTCATCAAAACATTTCAAGATTGTACAACTCTAAAAAGTTTTATAAAAACATATATATATATGTGACCAATAAAACATCTAATAAATATATATTAACACAGTAAACACATATTATTTAAAAAAGTCAGTTTGTAGACTGTGTTGAAAGTCCTAACTATTTGCGGATTTCCCGTAGCCCCAATGTGCAATTTGTTTTCAGAGATATCCCTGAAATAAACTTCAGAAAATATCTCGTCTATGTAGAATATACTGATAACGTTTACTTAAAGTATATCCGTACTTACTATTAAGTAAGTAACCATTGGTTCCAGGAAAAGCCACTTGCCAGTGTTTTATGATTATCTAGACAATGCAAGCCACCAAGCTCAGTACTGTAAAACGACGCTGGACCGATAGGGACGTCAGGGTGCTTGCCCTTCTACGGAAGTCTGGTGAGACAAAAAAAAAAACAACACATTTTGGGTTTTTCCTTTCTTAAACTTGATAAGCACTTGTCTAGTAGTATGCACTTTATATCTTTTTGGTCTTGAAAAAGGCTAAAATTTAGTTGACCTCATGACCTGATTTTTATGAGTTTGTAATAAAGAAATTTTGGCCTAGATTACGAGTTTTGCGTTAGATGCTGTGCGGTGCTAACGAGCAGTTTTGTCTCACCGCTCACTTACATGCAGCGCTGGTATTACGAGTTTTCAGAAACCCGTAGTTAAAAGACAAGAAGTGAGCGTTGAGCAAAATTTTGCTCATTACCGCACTCCAATACCAGAGCTGCTTAAGTCAGCGGTGAGCTGGTCGTACGTGCTTGTGCACGATTTCCCCATCGGAATCAGCGGGGAGAGCCGGCTGAAAAAAAGTCTAACACCTGCAAAAAAGCAGCGTAAAACTCACTAACGCAGACCCATTGATTCCTATGGGGAAATAAAATTTATGTCTACACCTAACACCCTAACATGAACCCCGAGTCTAAACACCCCTAATCTTATACTTATTAACCCCTAATCTGCTGCCCCCGACATCGCTGACACCTACATTATATTATTAACCTCTAATCTGCCGCTCCGGGCATCGCCACCACCTACATTATATTTATTAACCCTTAATCTGCTGCCCCCAACATCGCTGACACCTACATTATATTTATTAACCCC